>NW_006471081.1:0-274 GCF_000325575.1 Pteropus alecto | reverse complement strand
AATATGGAAAGATGAAGGAAAGCAGAGGATGCAAGGAGCCTTGGAACAAGTGAGAGCCAGAAGAATTTGGGGCCCTATATGTAGGCAGGAGTATCCCCAGGTGGCACACCCTGCCTGAACCACCTTACTCTTCCCTACTCGGCAGAGGGGAGCAAAGAGCCTGTGAGTACAGGAGTCAGAGCCTGGAAGAAGATCACAACCTGCTGCAAAGTAGATGAGACCTGTTATCCCAGGACTGTGAGTGTTAAAAGATGCCAATGCAATGCAACTCCAC
>NW_006471080.1:0-274 GCF_000325575.1 Pteropus alecto | reverse complement strand
ACCAAACATCATAGCTTAGCTTAGTCTACCTTAAAGAGGCCCGGAGCGCTTACATTTAGGCTGTATCTGCAGCAATTGCCTACCTCTTCTTCTCACCGGAAGCAGCAGACACATTTGAGTGTTTTGTAGACACGACAGGATGCGGAAAACCGACACACGATGACTAAAAAGCGCTTCAACGCAAAGGACACTACTTATCGGCAGTTGAACCCTGTGTTCATGTGGCTGTCGGGGAGCTAAGGCTCTCTATCGCTGCCCAGCACCACGAGAGAAT
>NW_006471079.1:0-274 GCF_000325575.1 Pteropus alecto | reverse complement strand
CTTTATTTCAGTTATTGTATTCTTCATTTCTGGCTAGGTTTTTATGGTTTCTATATTTTTTTAATGTTTACTATCTCTCTGATGAGGTTCACACTAAGTTGATCTATTCTTTCCTAAGTTCATCGAGCATTTTATAACCAGGGTTTTAAACTCCATATCCAGTAGATTGCTTTCCTCCATTTCGTTTAGTTTTTCCTGGAGTTTTCTTCTGTTCTTTCATTCAAACATGTCTCCTTGTCTCCTCATTTTGACTGCCTCTGTGTGTTTGTTTCTA
>NW_006471078.1:0-274 GCF_000325575.1 Pteropus alecto | reverse complement strand
AGTGGAGCCTCCGCGAGGCGCCCTGACACACAGGCACGTGGCCCTCGACTTCCCGTGCGCTGCAATGTAAAGACTTTGGTGACCCGTCTCCTTCGATGGGGACACACACGGAGGACGGGGAAGCGTATGCAGCAAAAAAGGTAAGAATTGCAGAGCGAAAGGCCGGCCGGCAGCTCCCAGCCTTCATTCCATAGTTTCCCTCGGTTTCTGCCAAAGGGAGGGAATGATTTTATTTCGCATAGAGCAGCCACTTAAAGACTGTTTGTGCTGCTTG
>NW_006471077.1:0-274 GCF_000325575.1 Pteropus alecto | reverse complement strand
GGGGTGGGCAGCACATGGCCTCACGACCCCACGCATGACCTCCCCGTCATGACCGGTGAGAGACTTTTTGTAAGAAAAAGGGAGCATACAGGACAGTTCAGACGGACAGGGGACCGCACTGGAGGCTGTAGGAACTGGAGAGCTGGCAGGTTAGCAGACACTGACGTGCACACTCACCTGGTGCTGAGAAGTGGCGGGTGAGCCAGGAGGTGACGGACCAGGAGGCGATGTGGCCGGAGGCCCCCCAGAGGTGTCGCAGTGGGGGGCGCCCTGC
>NW_006471076.1:0-274 GCF_000325575.1 Pteropus alecto | reverse complement strand
AGGTAAGCAGCGCTCACCTGGGGAAGGCAGGTGCTTGCGTTTCCATGGGCGCATCAGAGGCTCACAGCGGGAAGCCGGGCCGAAGCACAGAGACAAGGCCCGCCCGGGCCAGCGGCCAGCTCCCTCGCAACTAACCCACTCCACGTACCTGACCTCAGGCAGTGCAGTGCAGGCTCTGGGGGGCCAAGTTCCAGTGGCCACAGAATGACCTGGGTGACAACCAGGTGTCCACGAGCAGCTGTGTGCCTGAAGTAACCTCAAATACTTAGGGCAC
>NW_006471075.1:0-274 GCF_000325575.1 Pteropus alecto | reverse complement strand
TGCATATAAAAATTTTAAAATACAGAAAAAGAAAATAAAATTCTATCGTCTAGTGATAACCAGCTTGATATGTCTGAATATTTCTCTATATTTACATGTGTGTAGATATATTCTTTTCCCATATTCAAACCCAAACAGGCTCATTCCACAGAGATTGTTCTCTTCTTTGCTTTTCTAGTTAACACTACATCACAGACCTCTCTCTACATGTCTGTTTCTTCTCAGTGACTCCATGGTGTTCCCTTGTCCTCCATCCCTTTAGCTGGCAGGTCCC
>NW_006471074.1:0-274 GCF_000325575.1 Pteropus alecto | reverse complement strand
CGTAGAAGAGAGTA
This sequence comes from Pteropus alecto, assembly GCF_000325575.1. Classification (NCBI taxonomy): domain Eukaryota; kingdom Metazoa; phylum Chordata; class Mammalia; order Chiroptera; family Pteropodidae; genus Pteropus; species Pteropus alecto. The sequence continues at coordinate 260 of NW_006471074.1, read as the reverse complement.
TTCTTTCTTCATTGAAGGGTTTTGGCGCTCCTTGCTGAAAATCAATTGAACATAGACAAATGGATCTATTTCTAGACTCTATTCTGTTTTGTTGGTTTATATGTGTATCGTTATGCCAGTACTATACTATTTTGATCTGTAGGTTGGTAGAAAGTTTTGAAATCAGGAAGTATTATTCCTCTATGTTTTCATTTTCAAGATTATTTGGAGCATTTGGGCCTCTTGAGATATCATATGAATTTTAAGATAAGCTTTTCCAT
>NW_006471073.1:0-274 GCF_000325575.1 Pteropus alecto | reverse complement strand
TTATTGAATAGAGTGTGGATTTGAAAACAGGAATAAAGTCAGAGGTCCCACCTGCTATGTCATCATTTCCATGCTCATAAATTTCACTCAATTGTTATTTTCTTCTACACATTTTCAATCTTATCTTCCTGGGCAACACTGCTGTAATTATGATCCACATACCATATGTTTGAATCAGTGTTTGTTCCTTCTTGCATCTCCATTTTTCACATGGACAACCAGTGAGATGAGTCCATTGGCTGACATAGAGAGAGAAGGGGCAGATGAGGGAAAA
>NW_006471072.1:0-274 GCF_000325575.1 Pteropus alecto | reverse complement strand
GAGAAAACAGGAAACATAGAAGAGACGGGCCAAACAGGAACAAAGAGCTCTCCGGAGACCTGACCCCAACCACACGGATCGTTACCGGCTGGAAACAAATCGAAAGACAGAGCGCGTCACACTGAACGGAAAAGCAGGCACCAGCTCTGTGACATCTCCCCGAAACCCACTTCACCTGTGACCCATTCAGGCTAGAAACGCACAAGTGGGAGAGGCGCCCCACGCCTACGCCCCCCACGGGAAAGCTTGGGCGACCACACCGGTATCGGAACGG
>NW_006471071.1:0-274 GCF_000325575.1 Pteropus alecto | reverse complement strand
CAACTACCATACAACCCAGCAACTATTCTTCCGGGCATTTACTTTCAAAATGAAAACTTAAGTTCATACAAAAACCTGAAAATGAATGTTCGTAGCAGCTTTATTTGCAATAGCCTTAAACTGTAAACGACCTACGTGCCTTTCAGTGAGTGGGTGGTTAAACTGTAGTACATCCATACCACGCAATACTACTTGGCAGTTAAAAAGAACAAACTACTAACACACAAAGTGGAATGAATTTCTAGAAAATTAGACTGAGTAAAAAAACAAAAAG
>NW_006471070.1:0-274 GCF_000325575.1 Pteropus alecto | reverse complement strand
TTTGAATTTGGGGAGCTTTAGCTCCCTACACCTCTCATTGGCCCTCAGGATTACAACATGCCTCAGGTTTCCATTTGCCTCAGGCACCAGTAGATGTCCCAATCTTTTTTGCCATACCACACCAATTAATCCATGAATACAACTCCCTCTTGCACTCCTCCTAACTCCCTGAACCCTTCCTGGGCCCTCTGAGACTCATGACCTATCATCAATATCTGTGATATCCTCTCTGAGCATTCCCTTCACTTTCATGCCCTGACTGAAACCCACTTAT
>NW_006471069.1:0-274 GCF_000325575.1 Pteropus alecto | reverse complement strand
CGGGGCGTCCCACCCCTCTCTGCCCCTGCCCCCGCATCTTCCCGCCTCTGTTCCTCTCTCTCTCTTCCTCTGCCCGCTTTTTTCTCTCCTCTCCTCTCTCCTGCGTCTCTCTCCGTCTCTGTAATTCCTCGTCTCTGCGTGTCTTTCGATTTCTCCTTATCTGTCTTCCGTAATCCCCGTGTCTGTTTATGCCCATTTCCGTCTCTCTGCGTCTGGGTTACGTCTCTCGTCACCTCTGCGTTCGTTTCTGTCTGTGTCTGTGTCTGTTTCCGTT
>NW_006471068.1:0-274 GCF_000325575.1 Pteropus alecto | reverse complement strand
AACATCTGGCATTGAACCTGTGTTGTTACTCTAGATAGACCGGGAAAAAAATTTAAGTTTTCACAGCAACTTAGAAGAAAAAAGGGGAAAAAAAGTCTCAGTGGGGAAGAATGACCCACCGAGCTAAGTGTTGTTGAAAGTTCAGGCAACATGAAGGAAGATAACTAAATACTGCATTAGCAAAGATCGAGGTTTTGGTGAATCTGAGAACTGTTTTTGTAGAGCATGCGAACAAAATCTCCAACTGAAATAAACTGAAGAAGAAACAGAAGAG
>NW_006471067.1:0-274 GCF_000325575.1 Pteropus alecto | reverse complement strand
AAAAAAATACATATGAGCCCCTCCTTAAAAGAAATATATAAGATTTTATTTATGTGCCTCATCTTTAAGAAAGAAAATTCTTAATTGGTAAAATCCGGTATTGAGTTTTTCTTGTGCTTAATCCAATATTCTTTACTTCTAGAAGAAAATTAACAACCTCCTAGTACAAGTGACATTTGTCACATATTCCCTGTCATGGGCTACAGTTTTAGCCAGTGGAATTGTTTTATTAAACTCAATATAAGAAGAGATGAAATACTGCCATTTGTGACAT
>NW_006471066.1:0-274 GCF_000325575.1 Pteropus alecto | reverse complement strand
TCTACAGTATGGTCTTGCGTCAAGTCTACAGGAGGGGGCATGTGCAGCAATGCTGTGTGGCCTCTCATAGCACCACGTAACTATGGACAAATAGAATACCACTGTCCCTCGCCTCCATGCTGAAGTCAAAACAGCCTTGAGTTCTGCTTGTCCTCTACTGGGAGCCAGTTTTGTTGCATAATAAAATAAGGCTTAAGTGATCGGTGTAATCATTTGCCGAGGCCTGCCAAACTTTCTAGGCCAACCAATTCTTTTTATTCCACACTGGACCTTT
>NW_006471065.1:0-274 GCF_000325575.1 Pteropus alecto | reverse complement strand
GGAGGGCGTGGGCGGACCCCCGGCTGCATCACAATGCAGCTACCACTCCCCTTTCCCGTTCGGCTCCCTCTCCCGCGCCCCCCTCTGACTTTGTTTTGCGGCCTCTGCTCCGCTCTCTCTTGTCCTTTGTCCTCGGTGATCGGGTGATCGGTGATCGGGTGATCGGTGATCGGTGATCGTGCCCTCCGTGGTCTCCTGCTGGAAAAGCTGCCCCCGAGGCCCCCTGGCAGGCCGGTCGCGCAGGCCCCGCCTCCAGCTCTCCCTCTCCCTCTGG
>NW_006471064.1:0-274 GCF_000325575.1 Pteropus alecto | reverse complement strand
GCACCTATTACAGTATGTCGCACATAGAAAGTACCCTCCCTTTGGTGCTCAAAATGAAATTAAAATGCCGCATTTATATTTTTATCCCAAATTTAATAAATATACTGATTTAGTTGCTTCTAAACATTCATTGGATTTTTATTATCGCTAAATACTCTTTCAAGTGTTAAGGATTCAGAAATGATAAACTGACGTTGGCCTTAAATATATTACATACTAGTTGGGGAAAACACAACAGAAACAAATAAATAAATGAAAACATGATATAGATAGG
>NW_006471063.1:0-274 GCF_000325575.1 Pteropus alecto | reverse complement strand
TGTATTTGTAAAGCGTAAGTTAGTGTGCTTTTACTTTTCACTGTAGGATTGCTTGTGGGTCAGTCAGCTTTATCTTTCCATTTTTGAGGTGAGTAGAGGTAACTCACTAAATGTCCTCAGTAAATAGAATAGGTAGGGTATGCAGGCTTATATCTAAATGGTGCCGAGAACGAACAAATCTACTAATTTTCCCTTCCAACTTCAAACAGACCTGTGTTTGCTTTCTAAAACATTCTGGCGGGAGCTAATCTCAGATCTCACACCTTTCATCAGA
>NW_006471062.1:0-274 GCF_000325575.1 Pteropus alecto | reverse complement strand
TCTTTCAATACAGTCTTTTGCAGAGTTGACTCTGTTCTCCTTTTAAAGTTAGAATAGGGAAACCCTAAAGAACACAGAACCTTAGCATGTGGGCATTCTCTGTGACCTCACGTCTCAATTAGGGTATGGTTACCAGGGTGACCAAGTTAATTACATATGGACCAGCAGAGGCTGAGCTCAGGTGGCAACATAGCAGGTCAGACCAAGGAAGGCTGGGAGTCCAGGCTGACCCTCAGGTCGGGTGAAGGCCAGCGACCCAAACACAGGAATAAGG
>NW_006471061.1:0-274 GCF_000325575.1 Pteropus alecto | reverse complement strand
AAGGCACTAAATTGTCTACCTAGCTTCAAATGTACCAGTTTATTGCTATGTATAGCTTCCTAGATTACTATGCTACATCTGTTAGTTTTGAGGTTCCAGGGTTGAGTGGAAGCCATCCAAAGTGGCTTTACTTATAGAATTCATTCCTAATGATTATAATTTCTCTCTCAGCTTCTATACATTATTAAAGCAAGTGGCTTCATGGACAAGGTAGAATTTGTGCTGGACCTTAAAGAATGGGCAAGAGTTTGGGGAGTAAAGTCAGGGGAAGAGA
>NW_006471060.1:0-274 GCF_000325575.1 Pteropus alecto | reverse complement strand
CTTCCCCCAAATTTCCTCCTATTTCTCATTATAATAGTTTTTTATATAGAGAGGCTTCCAGACCCTTTCTCATCTTGGTGACCCTCTTCTGAACATAGTTTTCCGTGATACCTCTTTATACTTGGAACCTCATCTTCCGTATGTATTTTGAAGTTGATAGCTAGGGTTCCTTACCTTTATTTATTTAAACACTACAATTATAATAGAAATTTGCCTTATCTTATTATTTGGTATATATAACATAGATTCATGGGGCACTAGTGACATGAATTTT
>NW_006471059.1:0-274 GCF_000325575.1 Pteropus alecto | reverse complement strand
AAAGGAGACAAACTTTCAGTTGCAATATGAATAAGTTCTGAAACCTACTGCACAGCATGGTGACTGTAGTTAATAATAATGTATTAATATACTTGAAATTTGCCAAGACAGTAGATATCAGGTGTTCTGGCTGTTCTATTTTCATTCATGCTTACATTTTATCAAGAGGACTACAAGTAAAAAAGAACCCAGTCCTGACTCACAAAATAAGTTTCAGGTGGTTATGAGGACGGTCTCTGGACTCATATATACTACCTCAACCAGCCCAAACTTT
>NW_006471058.1:0-274 GCF_000325575.1 Pteropus alecto | reverse complement strand
GCGGTGGAGAGGTGGCTAAAATAGAATAGTAGAAAGAAGGCGAGGACTAGGTAAATAAGGAATAGGAACCTTCGTGGGTTTTTCAGGGGAAAAGGACATTGGCTCGTTCTTGAGATCAGGGCTCCATGCGCTGTTTCTTTATGATCATGTCTGGCCGTTGCCGTGGCGACACAGCAGTGGTGAACCGTCAGTTGGTCAGGTTGTTCCTAGCAGTGTGGCAGCAGTGAATGGTGGATCGGTCGTGGCAGCGAGGCAGCAGTCAACAGTCATGGGC
>NW_006471057.1:0-274 GCF_000325575.1 Pteropus alecto | reverse complement strand
GTGTGTGTGTGTGTTGGGGAAGAGATGTCAGAGTTTATGTTTGGAACTTAGAATACTTTGGGAAGAGCAAATCATGTAGGAACCCTATAAAAGACGTCTTTGAAAACCATGGCAGGTGGGTACTAGACTTATTGGAGTGATTGCTTTGTATGTTATACAAATGTCTAATCACTACATTGTACACCTGAAGCTAATATATGATCTGTAATTAAACAATAAAAATAAATTATAAAGAAAAGAAAGAAAGAAAATCACCATGAGATGAGATTAGCTG
>NW_006471056.1:0-274 GCF_000325575.1 Pteropus alecto | reverse complement strand
AGATCTTAAAGATTCCTTCTATTCTTTCCCCCACGACCTTATAGTTTTATATTTTGAGTTAATTTATGTATAAGCAAGGTTTGAGGTTTGGGTTGTGATTTTTTTTTTTTGCCCATGGATATCAACAGCTCCAGCAGCATTTGTTGAAAAGATACTCACTCGGCTCAATAGCTTTCGAAACTTTGTTAAAAATCAGTTGACCATATTTGTGTATATCTAGGTCTGTTTTTTTAAAACAATATTCTGTTCCATTAATGTGTCTATTTCTCTGTCG
>NW_006471055.1:0-274 GCF_000325575.1 Pteropus alecto | reverse complement strand
TTTAACCATTTTTAAGTGTACAGTTCAGTGGCATTGAGCACATTTACACTGCACATGGTTGTGCTACCATCACTACTGTCCAGCTCCAGAACTTTCTCATCATCCCAAATTGAAAATTTAATATACCCATTAAACAATAACTGCTCATTCCACTCTCTCCCAGATCCAGGTTACCACTATTCAACTTTCTGTCTCTTCGAATTTGACTTATCTGGGTAACTCATATGTGGAAGCATACAGTATTTGTTCCTTTTTGCCTGGCTTATTTCACTTA
>NW_006471054.1:0-274 GCF_000325575.1 Pteropus alecto | reverse complement strand
AGCAGTGAGACCTTGGACAAGATACTTAACATCTCCTCTGTGCTTCAGTTTCCTTATCTGTAAAATGGGAATACTAATAGTACCTATTCCATAAATAGTATCTGGCACATAAGAAGCACTATGTACGCATTAGCCACTGTTGTTACTTAATACAGCTGCTCACTTAGAGGACCCTGGGTGGCAGCTCATTGTAGGAAATTACACACTTGAACTGCTGAGACCGAGGGACACTCACCTGGTTTAGGTTATCTGCATGTGTTCTTTTTTTCTTTGC
>NW_006471053.1:0-274 GCF_000325575.1 Pteropus alecto | reverse complement strand
TGTGGTCCAAGGTCTCCACTCTACTTCCTGGAAATCAGAACAGTGCTTGGCCTTGCTTCCAAGCTCCCCAGTCGAATTCTTGAAAGAAGAGTCCCGCCTTGTGTCAACTGTCTAAGTGCCCACACTACCACCACTTATCAAGAGAAAGACTTGGTGCTGTAAATTACGGTCACCTTTCAATAACTGGAAAAAGGGAAAACTGATGACGAGGGACCAGGTTTGCTGTATGTACAGTTAGCATGACACAAGGTTGGTTCCATGAGCCTAAATTTCT
>NW_006471052.1:0-274 GCF_000325575.1 Pteropus alecto | reverse complement strand
TCACAATGACTCAGAATTTTTGCTACAATACAGAATAATGGTGCTTAGAGTGTCCTCCTCTCTAAGGTAGTTTCGTCACTCGGATTCAGGCTCTAAATTTCAAAGCAGTTGATGTGCGATTGCTGCTCTCATTGTATATAAGCATGTTGCCTGACCAGAGACGAAATCTCGGGCCAGTTACCGAATGACAAGTGTGTGTTAGTCTATGCCACCATCCTCAAGCAGGTCTTCTCATGCACACATGACCTTTTGATTGAAGGGCTGTTAGGTGGCT
>NW_006471051.1:0-274 GCF_000325575.1 Pteropus alecto | reverse complement strand
GACTCCTTTGATTGTTAGTTTCATGGGAGAAAACTTATCCTCGAATTGAACCTCTTTCTGTCGTTTTCTATTATTCACATCTAAACTCAGTCTTAGCAGAAACAGTTCATCCTAAACATTGTATAGAATAAGAGTCAGAAAATGATGGCCTGAGGACCCAGTCCGGCCGGCCATCTGCGCTGGTAAATAAGGTTTTACTGGAATGCAAAACACATTTATATAAAATCTTCAGATTTGGAAAATTCCTGTGACCTCTCGCGTGATTATAAAATTA
>NW_006471050.1:0-274 GCF_000325575.1 Pteropus alecto | reverse complement strand
GTGTGTGTATATATTTAATTCTTTAATAATTTTATATATAATATACATTTATATTTTTATTTCTTTACTCAACTCCATGAGGTAGGTTCTAATATCACCATTTTACACAGGAAGAAACTGAGGCACAGATAGGTTAAAGAATACATCAAAAGTCAATCTGCAATGGAGATGACAGGATTTGAATCTAGCCAATTTCAAATGTTTAGTTTTATTAAGGAAAATTTCAAATGTATGCAAAGGATACAGTATGGAACATTAAATCCTCATGTACTCA
>NW_006471049.1:0-274 GCF_000325575.1 Pteropus alecto | reverse complement strand
GGGCGGAATGGACTTTAGAGAAACACAGGTTGGAAGAGCAGCATCAGGGGAGGGACAGTCTGTCCACTTGCCTCGGAGACGCCAGGACTCCCTCAGATGGGACCAGCCGGGCTCTGGGGCCGTGTCGGAGAGCAGCCCTTCTCCTGTCGGCCTGAGGAGTGTGAGACAATGAAAACGAAAGGAAATCTTTTTCTTCCTTCCCAAAGCACGGCATCTTTATTTCCTGGGCCCTACTTTCGAGTGCAAGGTGTTTCAGGTTTTCCTTCTTTTTCCA
>NW_006471048.1:0-274 GCF_000325575.1 Pteropus alecto | reverse complement strand
GTCCACAGACAATATTAATCGAAATCAAACTTTTTTTTCCTATGGAAATGGACACGTTTTCCTTTATTTACATAAAAAAGTAAAAGAGTAAAGAGCCAAGAATAGTCAAGACATGACTGAAGAAGAATAAGGAGGGAGGGGTGTCCTGCTGTGTATAAAGATTTACTATCAGGAAAGGTAGACAAAGAGACCATGGAAATGAACGGAGGACTCAGATGGATCACACATTGATGGGAACTTGGATTATAACAGAGGTGATGTTTCTACAAATCAT
>NW_006471047.1:0-274 GCF_000325575.1 Pteropus alecto | reverse complement strand
AATGGCATTTTTCATAGAACTAGAACAAATATTCCAATAATTGACATGGAACCATAAAAGATCCTGAATAGCCACGAGAAGAACAAAGCTGGTATTATCATACTACCTAATATCATATTATACTACAAGGTTATACTAATCGAAATAGCATGGTACTGGCATAAAAACAGATATATAAATCAATGAAACATAATAGAGAGTTCAGAAATAACCCCATGCCTTGTGAACAATTAATCTAAGATAAAGGAGACAAGAATATACAATGGGGTAAAGA
>NW_006471046.1:0-274 GCF_000325575.1 Pteropus alecto | reverse complement strand
TCACAGCGGAAGTCAGGTGGAGGACATGTGGGGAACAGGCAGGAACTGGGGGTCAGTGGAGGGCAGGTGAGGACCATGTGAGGGGCACGTAGGGGGCACATGCAGGATGCCACGTGGGGCTGTACGGGGCATCGGGGACCATGTTGGGGGCATGTGGGGACCTATGTGGGGGCACATGAGGGAAGTCCTGGTGGGGCGCCCCAATGCTTGGCCCAGCTGAAGCCAGCCTCAGGGTGTTCGGTGCCGGCATCAGACCTGTGTGTGAGGGCACCCC
>NW_006471045.1:0-274 GCF_000325575.1 Pteropus alecto | reverse complement strand
AAAACAACAATTAGACAGCTATCCACAAACAAATATAGCTCTAGGAGAGCTCCGGAGTTTACTTAAGAAGATCAGCAACAGAGTAAAGCAAAAAACCTGAAAATAACTATATAAAGTGAATAGGGAGAAGAGTTAATTTTGCCTGCATCAACCCATTTGTCAAGCCAACAATGCTCAATGCCAAGAGGGAACTCCACAGCCTGAGAGACTCCTCTTTGCTGAGTAAAGAACAACAGGGTGAGTGACAATTTCCCCCAGCCTTTCAGGGCACAGC
>NW_006471044.1:0-274 GCF_000325575.1 Pteropus alecto | reverse complement strand
AGAAAGAGCTGTAGAGATGAGCACGGAGCCAAGAATTGAGAAACGAAGCAACTCAGGGAAGAAGCCGGCGTGGAACAGGGGTGTGGGCGGGACCGCGAGCCCGGGTCGCGTGGCCGCGTGCTCCGAGGAGCGCACAGTCCGTGCCTGCTCCTGCCTCTTTCTGTCTCTAAAAACATCTAAAGTTGTCACTGTTCGGATTCCCCTAAATAACACCAGCCCATACCCCACGTCCTGGAGGCGGGGCTGTGAGGACCCTGGAGCTAACGTGCGTGAA
>NW_006471043.1:0-275 GCF_000325575.1 Pteropus alecto | reverse complement strand
GTTAGGGTTAGGGTTAGGGTTAAAGTTAAAATTAAGATTCTGTTTACGGTTAGGGATTAGGTTTAAGGTTAGGGGTTAGGGTTACGGTTACGGTTAAATTAGAGTTAGCAGTTAGAGATATCATTAGGGTTAGGGTTAGGTTAAGGTACGGGTAGAGTTAGGGTGAGAGTAATGTTTAGGTTAAGGTTAGAGTTAGGGTTCCGGTTCGGTTTAGGGTTAGGTTAGGATTAGCTTTAGATATAGAGTTAGGGTTAGGGTTAGGGTTAATGTTAGGT
>NW_006471042.1:0-274 GCF_000325575.1 Pteropus alecto | reverse complement strand
GATGTCATTCTTAATCTAATATTTTTGGTCCTATGATCTTATATTAACTCAAGGGATTTCAAAAGAGCTTTATTAGTTTTATATTGTATGAACTCTAACTTTTACTTTACACTACAATATGGAATTGAGTCTCTCATAGTTTTTTTAACCTCGTCTTTGTGTACAGTTTTACTTAAAAGATGCATATGAAGCAAATAGGACTTGATTTTGTCTTTTGGATGATTCTTTGCTTTAAATTGCTTTGTTTAAGAAATACTGATGTTGTTAAGTTATT
>NW_006471041.1:0-274 GCF_000325575.1 Pteropus alecto | reverse complement strand
AAAAATTCAAAGAGAATGGTCCACAAGGTCCACATTGTCTAGTACTCCATTACACATCAGCCTCATTTCCCAAGTTCTCCACCCCACACCTGTCTCCTGGCTGATTCTGGGACACACCAGTCATGCCTGAACTTGCTACTTCTTCTGCCTAGAACTTTTGCCTCAGATACTGTCATAACTATTTCAGGTCTTAGCTTCATATCACCTTACCAGTGAGGCTTTCCCTGACCATTTCCTTAGAAGTCTCCTCCCTCTTCCCTTTCCAGTCACTCTA
>NW_006471040.1:0-274 GCF_000325575.1 Pteropus alecto | reverse complement strand
GAGAGGGTGCTTTTCCCATCTACACATTGGTCCTGTGGCAACTGTGTGCGTGAGCTCCCCTACCCTAAAATACCCAAACTTACGTGTAAAGTTAAGATAATAAGAGCCCCAAACCACTATTGGGGGTTGCGGTGAACTCCAGGGGCATACGGTGGAAGCATTTAGGAGGGTGCCTGGCTTATCGTAGGTGCTTAGAAGGTTTTGGCTTTTTTGTTTTTTTTGTTTTTTTTTTCATGCCGCTGCAGTAGAAGGCGCCTCAGCCCAGGAGATGGAC
>NW_006471039.1:0-274 GCF_000325575.1 Pteropus alecto | reverse complement strand
TGAGGATCAGTAGGAATAAGAAATCAAAATGGAGAGATAAAAGAACATAGGGGATTGTCATGGCAATGTAGTTTTGGTTATTGCATGCTGGAGCAGTGGTCCAATTAAGGAACTTTAATTCATAAAAAAAGGGGGGGTGTGTTTAATATAGAGAGGGTATAGAACTGAGGGCTCAATATTTTGACTTTCAAAATTTGTTTTTGGTTCCACTGATCTTATCTGGCACAAAGGGCTCTCTCTAGCATTGAGTTGATGGAAGAAATAAAACTTATCT
>NW_006471038.1:0-274 GCF_000325575.1 Pteropus alecto | reverse complement strand
AGAAGGATGTTGTCAGCTTCCAGAACACAAAATAGCCAACAACGGCATGGTGGACACACATGCTCCGGCTCTGGCCAGGTGAGAATCAGTGACCAAAGAAGACAGTTGCCGTGACACCTCACTCAGCGAACCGTCCGCGCGGGCTGTGGCAGCTCGTGACAGCTTTGCCGGGTGGAGTCATCTTGCTCGTAGGTCCTGGCTTTTCATCACTTTAGATATTTCCTGTCAGTCCCTTTTGGCTGCAACGTTTCTGTTGAGAAATCAGCTGTCAGTC
>NW_006471037.1:0-274 GCF_000325575.1 Pteropus alecto | reverse complement strand
TTTTCTCCAAATGTCCTTGACACTAGCTTCAGCAGCACTCGCGTTGAAACCGGAATGACACAGAAAACAGAACATGGCTCGTTTGCGAGGGAGTCCCTCACATCTGCGAACATTGTACAGTTTCACGATTAGAAGGTATAAATTTTTGGGATATTGGCACATAGATAACTCAAATCCAGCTGCTTCCCAAATTTGCGCCAGTCCAAAACAGGAAGATCTGATTAGAATCCTTTCTTAAATGTTCCGAAGGAAGTAAAATCCATAAACACCTATA
>NW_006471036.1:0-274 GCF_000325575.1 Pteropus alecto | reverse complement strand
GTGCAGCGCACTCACACGTGTGTGCTTTCATGTGTGTGTGCACACGTGCACTGTGTGGATGCATAGACACCATGAGCACGCAGACATGTGTAGGTGCACACACATGAGCACACAGATGTGTTGGGAGCACAGACATACATGAGCACACAGATTTGTGTAGGTGCACACACATGAGCACATAGACTGTATGGGTGCACAGACACACACATGTGCACACAGACGTATGTGATGCACAGACACACATGGCACAGATATGCGTGTGATGCAGATACAC
>NW_006471035.1:0-274 GCF_000325575.1 Pteropus alecto | reverse complement strand
CCGGCTGCTCCTTGCTGTGGCTCTGGCCACACCACCGGCCGGCTGCTGGTCACACTGGCCAAGCTCAGTCGTGCCCCAGGGCCTTTGCACTGGCCATGCCCTCTGTCCAGAACACTGCACCCCAGCTGGCCACACGTCTCGCTCCCTTGCCCCCCAGACATCCTTCCTGCAGACGGCCTACCCTCCCATGCCCCTCGAAGGCTCAGGTCCTGCCTGAGCACAGGCCTCCCCGTCATTCTGCCCCGGGGCCTCCGCCTTTCTGAGCGGAGGGTGC
>NW_006471034.1:0-274 GCF_000325575.1 Pteropus alecto | reverse complement strand
GCCCCAGAGGGGCAATTGGGACCCCACCGTGGGCCTCCACATCCAGTGCATTTCTGCTTTGCAGCATCTGACCACCATCCATAGCTGACCAGCTCCCCTGGGGCCTCTGAGGACCGAGGGCTGCCTCTGGGGGAGCAGGCTTTGGGTGCTGGGAAACAAAGTCCCCTCTGTTGGCAGACCCGGGCTTCTGTTCAAACCCCCAGGGCCCCCGCGGTGACCAGGGAATGAACTGGACCCAGCAAGCCGTTTATCGGGCAGGCCGGGGCGGCCCCCC
>NW_006471033.1:0-274 GCF_000325575.1 Pteropus alecto | reverse complement strand
AAAAAAAGGGAATCCAGAAGGGTTTGTGGTCAGTATTTAGATTGACGCCAGAAGGAAAAAAATAATAATTATAGAAAAAAATCAGTAGAGAATGAGGAAATACCACACAGGTTGGAAATAAGGAGCCAAAAGACGTATAGAAAAACGAACTCCACAAGAATTTGTGGTAGTCTTAGAAAGAGCTTCCAAGAGCACTGAGTGGTGCAGTCCATGAACTCTAATCCAGTTTTTAAGAAAGAGGTTGATCTCAGCTACAGTAAGAGGTTCATTAAAC
>NW_006471032.1:0-274 GCF_000325575.1 Pteropus alecto | reverse complement strand
GCGTTGCTGACCATATCGGCCTCCGTGGCTCAAAGTCAAGTCCCTTCTGCCCAGCGCCGTCGGCGGCAACAGCGAGCGGAAGGTGGCCCAGCCCTTGGTACCACGCCACGAGCACCCCTGGGTACACGGTGACGCGCGTCACTGTTGAAAAGCGACGTCGCGCCCCACCCACCATGACACTGCCCTGGTGTAACAGCCGGTGGATGTCAACGCGGCGCTTTGTCCTTGCCGCCTCCCAGGTGAATACAAAGGAAATAAAGCCTTTCAAAAGGAA
>NW_006471031.1:0-274 GCF_000325575.1 Pteropus alecto | reverse complement strand
ATTTGTTTGTGTATTTATTTTCTGTGTACTCTGCTTGTCCAAGTTAACGCTCATTCAGAAGAGTTAAGTTTTGCAAAGCGGCAGCGTGTCCCCAAACCTCAGGGTGGCTTTTTTAAAAAGACTCATTTAGTAGTCCTCTTTTTGGTTCAAACGAATCAATATTCAGGTACTCCTCTTGCATGAAAACTGATTTTCCTCCGGATTCCAGTTAACTGTTTTTCCTCTGAAGACAGACTCTGAATGGAGGATGCTGGCTCTTTGCCTGGTTCCAGTT
>NW_006471030.1:0-274 GCF_000325575.1 Pteropus alecto | reverse complement strand
GACTTGAGTTAAGCCCAAGGCAGTGTTGACACATGCCAGGGCAGTCGGAGCCCTTGCTCTGGGAAGGGGCTTACGTGGTCGATCTGCCAATCCCTTACCTGTCAGGGTCTCCAGTGAATAGATTGACTCACATGGGGGCCTTCGCTGACTCCAGAGCCACTGTCCGTAGCTTAAGCGCCAGCACCTCCTCCTTACCTATGGGCCATCCTACCCGGGCTGTACGGTGCCTGTATATATAGTATCCACTACCAGGTCAGTTGCTAAAGTACGTAAT
>NW_006471029.1:0-273 GCF_000325575.1 Pteropus alecto | reverse complement strand
ACAGTAATTTACATGCAATAATAATTGTAATAATAAAATAAGACAAAATAGGAAGTTTTGAGAAGTACTACTGGATCCATGGTAGAGGGAGCAAAGGAGTGAATTTTTGTTTCCTGAGCAATTACATCTTTTAATCTTATGGAAACTACAAATCTGTAACTGATCTTTATTTTTATACCCCAGGAAGCTCAGAGTCACATTTCTAACCATCTCTTGAAGATGAGTGGATGAATTTTATGCAATCCCCTACTCCAGACATCATCTTATTTTTTT
>NW_006471028.1:0-274 GCF_000325575.1 Pteropus alecto | reverse complement strand
TTATGCCACAGCTGGATTGGGGCCATTTCTCAGTGTGATTGGACAGCATTCTCACAATTTTTCTGCTTATCTCAAGAGCGAGCACCGGAGAGGTTGTCTTTCATAACCAGAATCTACACAGCTGTATGTGTGCACATGGTCTCAGAAATGTTCCTGTGACGTGGTGACTGTCCTCGCCGTCCCAACATCTGTTATCGGTACTAACCCCTTGCTGTCTATTTCCTTTACTGATTCCTTTAAAAAAAAACCTTGGAAATGAATGTCTTTCATTGTA
>NW_006471027.1:0-274 GCF_000325575.1 Pteropus alecto | reverse complement strand
CGCCTTCTATCAGAGCTTCTCCTAAAGTCAGCGGACTGGCTAGAAAAGCTCGACAGTGTTTCCAAGTCTCAAGTCTTCTGAACCAACAGACGGTGTGAGCCAAGGTCATGAAGGCTCACTGCCCCCGGTTGGTCCCATCCCTGAAATTTCTACTTTCCTCAACTCATGGAACATCAGCAATCTGGACTCCCAGACATGGCTGCGGTGGGCGCAGCTGAGCTTCTGATGTGCTCCCCGACCTCCCTGGAGGCAGCACCCTGGGAAACCAAGGTGG
>NW_006471026.1:0-274 GCF_000325575.1 Pteropus alecto | reverse complement strand
TGGCTGCCCACAAATCAAGCGCGGTCGGGAGGGACGCAGTTCCTTTCAATTTGTTCACTGCGTATCTCTAGTCCTTGTTCTGCGTTCACTTAAAAATAATAATGAACCAGTGGGGGCTGTCTTTAGCGGTTTCACGGGGAGTTGACAGTGACGGAAACTATGTGTGTATGCGTGTGTGTGAGCTCGTGTGTGTGTGCGTATTGTGTCCATATGTGTGTGTGTGTACACGGTTGTAATGCCTCCTGGGCAGGCCTGGCTCCCTGGGGTTACTCCT
>NW_006471025.1:0-274 GCF_000325575.1 Pteropus alecto | reverse complement strand
ATATCTTAAAGCAGGTATTTATTATATGGTTCTTCTTTACTCAGCAGATGTAACCATGAATGATTCTGGTATATTATTACAGAAAAATTTCATAATTGCACAAAGCAAATATGTAATAGGTATTTTCCCACAAATGGAAACATATATATAATTGCAAATTGAAATATTTTTACTTAGCTATCATTCCAAAGTACATATAGGTCAATGCATATCGATCTACCCCTAGTCTTTTTAATGGCAACTTTCATTGGTACAATATTTTATTTAACTAGTC
>NW_006471024.1:0-274 GCF_000325575.1 Pteropus alecto | reverse complement strand
TCCATCCATCTGTCAGTGGACACTTAGGTTGTTTCCATGTATTAGAGATAGTGAATAATGTTGCAATGAACATGGGAATGCAGATTTATTTTGAAATAATTATAGGATCACAAGAAGTTATAAAAGTAGTACCCAAGCCACATTCAGATGCGTCCTCGGTAAGTGCTGTGCCACTTGCTGAGAAGCACCAAGACTCACACTGGTGGTAGCTGACCCCAGTTGCTGGCGTGGTTTCTTGTGGCAACCATAAGCACAGCATATGTGGATTGCTTGC
>NW_006471023.1:0-274 GCF_000325575.1 Pteropus alecto | reverse complement strand
AGAGCCCCTCCCAAGAGGCCCCAGAACTAACACACCCAGTAGCCAACTTCAGACCTCAGCAGAGCTCTACCCAACCACTTCCACAAACTACATACCCAAAGGGCAGATAGGGCAGGTATCAGAGCCCTACTAAAGTGAATTAAGATCCATAGGGTCAGCCCCTGCATAACAACTCCTCCAGTATAGTCAAAGACAGTCCTCACAATCAGCTTGAGAATCAGTCATTCCCATTGACACGTAAACAGCAACCAATGCTCAACTACAACAGGAGGAC
>NW_006471022.1:0-274 GCF_000325575.1 Pteropus alecto | reverse complement strand
AGTTGTTCTCACCCTGCCTGAAAATTAAAATCAATCAGGGATCTGAAAAACATACAGATATCTACATTTTTGAATTTACCTTTATAATCGAGAGGAAGACAAGGATGCCACCTATCCCTACTTCTTCTCAACATCCTACTGGGGGTCCCAGCCAGTGCGATAAGGCGAGAAAAAGAAATGAAAGATAAGGATTGATAGGGAATGAATAGAACGGTCATTTGCAGATGATGATAAACACCGAAAATCAGAAAGAATCTACAGATAAATTATTAGA
>NW_006471021.1:0-274 GCF_000325575.1 Pteropus alecto | reverse complement strand
GTGCTTTTGGAGTTTGTCCAGAAAGTCTTTCCCACGCAAAAGTTAAAGGTATTTTCCGAAATGTTCCTATAAGTCCTGCTTTAACTTTTAACACATACTATCATCACCAATATTAACTTCTTAGTATTCATAATTTAGTGTATAAATTACGCTTGAATCCAAAGATTAGTCACGTGATATGTGTTTTCTTCTGTGGATATATGAGATTTTTCAGGGTATTCAGATGTCATTGATGGCTAATTTTATTGCATTATCGATGGAAACGTATTTATAT
>NW_006471020.1:0-274 GCF_000325575.1 Pteropus alecto | reverse complement strand
TTTTTTTTGGTAATAGCCATTCTAACAGGTGTAAAGTAAGATGTCATTGTGGTTTTGATTTACATTTTTCTGATGACTAGTGACATTGAGCATCTTTTTATATTACTGTTGGTTTTCCATGTTTATTTTGAAGAAATGACCATTCAAGTTTTTAGCCCATATTTTAATTGGGTTGTTAGTTTTTTCACTGTTGAGTTGTGAGTCTGCTATATATTTTAGAAATTAACCACTTATCTGATATAAGGTTAGCAAATATTTTCTCCCATTTCATTGT
>NW_006471019.1:0-274 GCF_000325575.1 Pteropus alecto | reverse complement strand
CACAGGGAAGGGAGGATGGCAGGCGAGCCCCACCTTCAAGCACGTTCTCTAAACACAGTGACTGGACCCAGGAGAGAAAGATAAAAGGGAGAAGGAGCTTTGAATCCTTATCGTGGGGACGACGGCCGCCTCCGACAGGGCAGCTCTGCTTTTATGGGCCTTACGCTCCCAGGTTGCTAGAAGCTTCCTTCAGATCTCATGTGAAAGAGGCTGTCCTCGGCTGAAACCACAACTAACACGCACAATAAAAGCAAAACCCGCCAAAGTACTGCAG
>NW_006471018.1:0-274 GCF_000325575.1 Pteropus alecto | reverse complement strand
CCATCCCTCGCCAACTCCCCGGGGACAATCACTCCACACTTGGGGTGGAGGTGAACAAGAACCATGAAAAATAGTTGCAAGCTTTGCCAAGCCAGACATGACCATGACGTCTTCTGGGTCATGGCTTTAAGAAGGAGCAACCCTACAGCATCCGAGTAGGACCTGGGGGCTGAGGGGCTGGAGGCTGTGCTCCTTCCCCCTGCTCTTACCCCCCACACTTACCCCAGTCACTGTACCTGGAAGCACCATAAATACTTCTGGAATAAATTGCCTC
>NW_006471017.1:0-274 GCF_000325575.1 Pteropus alecto | reverse complement strand
GCAAGTTAAAGCCACATCACCCTCTGAGGGCCTTCTGCCCATGGACTGCCCCTCTGCAAGGCTCAGGTCTCGCATCCCGCTCCTCCTCATTGGGGGCGTTGTCCTCCAGCCTATGCTGGGGTGTGGCCTCGATCCTCCTGGGAGTAGAGACACAGACTTGGGATGGTGACCAACTGTCAGCATAAGAACCTAAGTGATGATGTTAAGGGAGAGTGGGGTTCCCCTCTCGACACCTCGTCCAGGTTCTTGACGTCTCGAATAAAGAATTGAGCAA
>NW_006471016.1:0-274 GCF_000325575.1 Pteropus alecto | reverse complement strand
TAACCAATGTTACCCCAATAAACTTAATAAGAAAATATAATCATCTATATTTCCTCCTATTTCTAGTATCATAATCATCTAAGTAATTTTAAATATTTACAATTCCAATTTAATAATCTCTAGGAATATAGAATGTATATATTTTTTACTTATTAAAAAATGGCTGGAGCATTTTTCTAAAGCTGACTCTTACTTTGATAGTTTCACTTTATCAATTATTAAACTGTCATCCAGTCTATCATTTCCATTTTACAGATGAGAAAATGTAAAGTGG
>NW_006471015.1:0-274 GCF_000325575.1 Pteropus alecto | reverse complement strand
CCTACTCCCCACCCCCTTCTCTTCCTCCTCTCTCCTCCCCCTTCCTAACCTAACCCCTTCCGCCTCCTCTTACTCCCTCTTCCTTTTCCTCCACTCCCCCTCTTCCCTCCTCCCTCCTCCTTTTCACTTTCCTCCTCCTCTTCCTCCTTTGCTTGTAGCCGCCATTCACGCATGGGACATTCCAGCATTTCCTTGAGTGCTGCTGGGCTGACGGGCAGCAACACCAAGTGGAGCCTGCTTTGCATCCCCCACCTCCAGCAGGCGAGCAGGCAGG
>NW_006471014.1:0-274 GCF_000325575.1 Pteropus alecto | reverse complement strand
TTCTTAATTTCTTTCTGGATTGTTTGTTGTTAGTAATACAAACACAGCTGATTCTTGTATATGAGTCTTGTATCATGGCTGAACTCTTACTAGCTCTACTAGTTATTTTGTGAATTTCTTAGGATTTTCTATATACAAATGGAGGTAGTTCTATATGCAAATGGAAGTAGTTTTACTTTTTCTGTTCTAGTCTGGATATCTTTATTTGCTTTTCTTCCCTAATTGCCCTGCCTAGAACCTCCAGTACAATGTTGAATAGAAGTGGTGAGAGCAG
>NW_006471013.1:0-274 GCF_000325575.1 Pteropus alecto | reverse complement strand
GAAACTGTCTGAATCCCTTTTTGAACTCATTTCCCAAATAGAGTCATTCTCTTCAATCAAGGTGGCCGAACGAGTATCACAAATGTAAAGATGGTTTCCAAATACAGAACTTTGTAAAAATATGGTTTTTTTGGGGGTTTTTTTTGCTAATTTTATTCTCTACCTACTCCTAAGGTGTAATTATCTTCTGGATTTTGGAGCACTCTTCTCTGTGACAAAATACGTGGACGATGCTGCATTTTGTGGCCCGTCCAGTGTGCGCTGTTGTCTCCCT
>NW_006471012.1:0-274 GCF_000325575.1 Pteropus alecto | reverse complement strand
TTAGTTTTATTGTTATGACCAGTATTCGGGGTAATGTCAGAGTTAGGGTTAGGGTTAGAGTATGTTTTAGAGTTGAAGTTAAGGTTAGGGTTAGATTAGGGTAAGGTGTTAGAGTTAGTGTACGTGTAAAATTTTGGTTTAGGTTTAATGTTAGAGTTAGTGTTACAAATAGGTTTAGGATTATCTTTAGGTTTAGGGGTAGGATTAGGCGTAGGGTTAGAGTTAGAGTTACATTTAGTCTTAGGGTTAGATTTTATTTAGGTTTAGGGTTAGC
>NW_006471011.1:0-274 GCF_000325575.1 Pteropus alecto | reverse complement strand
GCAGCAAGGGAAGAGACATACGAGAGGACACTCCTTGAGCCTCGTGGCCTTAAGGAACCGAGCATTTTGCTAGAAAAAGGAGGCAGAAGTACCCATGATTTACCAGTAATACAGACAGCGGTGCCAATGATGCCAGTACATGGCGATTACAGTAGAAACAATTCTTTCTTTTAGTTCAAAGAACTTTCTTTCCATTCAATTCTTTCTTTTAGGTCAATAGTATCCAAAAAATGCTGGGCAGGGATATTTTAATTAGAGCTGCCCTAGAAAATCC
>NW_006471010.1:0-274 GCF_000325575.1 Pteropus alecto | reverse complement strand
CTTGGCTGCCTTCTCATCTTACTCTGTCCAGTCTCCTTGGACAATGTCTCCCATAGTTCCAAATACTCCCATTAAAATAATAGCTCCCAAAGTGTATCTTTGGTCCAGGTCTGTATATATAACAGCTAATTGATATCTCTTATTGAAGGTCACATAAGTATTTCAAATTTAAAGTATCTAAGATTCTCATGAGTCTCCTCGACCCCAAGTATAATAAGACCTTTTGTGGTATTCTTTCATTCTTCTTTTTGCTTTTTCTTGTTGTTGTTGTTTA
>NW_006471009.1:0-274 GCF_000325575.1 Pteropus alecto | reverse complement strand
CTTGTTATATGCACATCTTAAATTAAAGAAGGAAGTTTAGGAGTCCCAGAAAATCATATTTCCACTTCAGTGCAGGGAGAGAGCATGAGGAATGTAAAGGCTCAAAGGTAGGATGTGCAAACATGTGTAGGGTCTGTGAACAGAAAAGCCAGCTCAAGCGGCCAAAGTGGGCCATTGGCATAGACCTGGCCCATAGATCCATCTCCCTAAACCTGATCTAGATAACCAGTGATTTCATCTGCTGGTCCAGAGCTGTATATTCGATGGTAAAAAA
>NW_006471008.1:0-274 GCF_000325575.1 Pteropus alecto | reverse complement strand
AAGGGTGCCAGTAGGACCAACTTTCTGGGTGGGTGCTCTTCATTCATCTCACCAGTAACTCACCAGTGCCAAGAGGGGAATGAGGAAGTCATGCTCTCTGCCTTCACTGAAGTTATAGTCTAGAGGGGAAGTTACATACTAAACAAAGAGGAACACAAAGATTTAAAAACTAACAGTGAGAAATGCTATGACGAATAGAGTGCTTTTCAAAAGTTTAACAGAGGTAACCCAATTTAGACAGAGAATTAGGAAGACAACCCTAAAAAAAAAAAAA
>NW_006471007.1:0-274 GCF_000325575.1 Pteropus alecto | reverse complement strand
CTGGTGAATCCCCAAAACAAGTGAACTCAATTATTTTCTAAAAAAAAAAAAAATCATGCAATCAGTTTCAATGGTTTAATTTTAAATAAATGATAACTAACCTCAAATGACTACTCAACAATGTCTCCTGATCTTACTCTGTACCCTTAGGAAGCTCTCTTTATTTTATATAAACACTACTTCATCCTTTCATGTTATCTTCATCACAACTCTACCCCAACACTCAGCTGATGGCTTTGTGTCCTACTTGATTAGAAAAGAAAGAGCTCCTAAT
>NW_006471006.1:0-274 GCF_000325575.1 Pteropus alecto | reverse complement strand
AAGTTGCATCTCCAAATCAGAAGAAAAATGAGAGACAAATAAGACTACAACTTAGAAGGAAAATACTCTTCGTTACTAATTCATATCTCTTTCCTTCTACAAAGTACGTAGAGCAGTGACATACATATATAACAGTTAATAAAATATCAAATTACATAATTTTCATTATTGATATCTCACTACATACCAGGCCTTGTGCTAAAGGTTTCCCATTTGATACCCAAAATACACATGGAGGAAAATATTATCTATATTTTGTAAAAGAAAAACTAAA
>NW_006471005.1:0-274 GCF_000325575.1 Pteropus alecto | reverse complement strand
AGGGTAAATCCTAAAGTCCTCATCAGAAGAAAAAAATTATAATTATGCGTGGTGATGGATGTGAACTAAAGTTATTGTGGTGATTATTTTGCGATGTATGTATATGCCAAAGTCAATTATATCTCAATAAAAAAGAAAAAGACTTTTTCCTTTACCCATAAAAAAATAGAGTCTCCACTAAAAAACAATGACCAAGATGTAGTGATACCTTCATAGTGTAAGTTTTATCTGAACTTGAAATCAGATACCCATAAGATGAATATGTTTGTAAAAA
>NW_006471004.1:0-274 GCF_000325575.1 Pteropus alecto | reverse complement strand
GGAGACCGGGGGCGGCTCCCTTGTCTCTCCTGCATCCTGTTCGTCTCATCTGCCAGGAGTAGAGCGCGGTACATGCTGGTGTTTAATAAGTTTTTGAGTAAACAGAATCCACGAAATTGTACGCGGATGATTTATCCGTAAATGCAATGAGCCGATTGGCTGGGGCGGGGCCTTGCGTTTCCTGCAGAGACCCACACATGAGCTATGCCGTTCCCGCCACCGCCCCAGAGCCAGCTCCACGAGCCCCGAGCAAGCCAGGCCCCCCGCGCTCTGC
>NW_006471003.1:0-274 GCF_000325575.1 Pteropus alecto | reverse complement strand
GTCTGGTTTTGCTTTTGTATTTGGAAGTTCTGTCGTTGGTTGCTTGAAGAAAAGGGGGTTAGCATAGTAGGCCTCATACTGCTATACTTAGAAAGGCCAGCTTGCAATGTTGGCCCTTACCTGATAGCAGAAAACTTGGATTTGGGGAGCGTTCACACCATTCCCTGATAGTCAAAGGTGGTTTGCTCTGCCCAAATTCTTTGTAGAAAATGTAGGTTTACGCTGAAAGGGTGCTTTCATTCTGGGAGTCTGGAATATTGGTATGTGCTAGGCA
>NW_006471002.1:0-274 GCF_000325575.1 Pteropus alecto | reverse complement strand
CTTTATTGTGATGTTCACTTTATTGTGGTGGTCTGGAACAGAAACTATGTATCACTGAGGTATGCCTGTACTCTCTGACCCAAACAAGCATAGCATCTTCCATTACCAACATCTCTATGAGAGTGGTACATTTCTTACATTGATATACCTACACCTGCACATCATAATCACTCAAAGTTCATAGTTACATTGCAGTTTATTATTACATTCTATGGGTTTGCACAAATGTATAATGACAAGTATCTATCATTATAGTATCATACAGAATATTTTC
>NW_006471001.1:0-274 GCF_000325575.1 Pteropus alecto | reverse complement strand
GTTAACTCCTTTCTGGAAATGGTGAGTCCTTGGGATGAGCACAGTCTATACCAAGTGTCCGAGGCCAAGATCATCTGTGTCTCCGGTTCACATTCTATTGGCTGGCTTCTTCTACTCTGCTGGAAAGAGAACAGCAAGATCCCTCTCTGCCGCCCCCATGGGTGACGATCAGGTGAGGAAACGAGAGTGGTTATGAGATCATGACCCCAGGAGGTTGACGAGACCCTCTACTCCCACCATCCCCCAATTTGGAGAAATTACGAACTCACAGGAC
>NW_006471000.1:0-274 GCF_000325575.1 Pteropus alecto | reverse complement strand
AGTCTGGGGGTATCACACTGCCTTACTTCAAATTACACTATGAAGTGACAATAATCAAAACAGCATAATATTGGCAGAATACCACTGACACACAGACCAATGGAACAAAATTGAGAGCTCAGTAATAAACCCACATATATACAGGCAAATAATTTTTGAGCCAAAAAGAAAAAAAAGGATTTTAAAAAATACATGGAGAAAAGAAATTCTCTTCAATAAACGATGCTGAGAAAGTTGAAAAGCCACATGCAAAAGAATGAAACTAGACACTGTC
>NW_006470999.1:0-274 GCF_000325575.1 Pteropus alecto | reverse complement strand
AAGTTGGTGCCTGCCATTTCATTCTCATGTTAGCTCCTGGTACATTCTTTCAACTGGACGCCTCACCACCGAAACCTTCCCTTCTTGATCAGCGTGGCACTGACACTTGGCGTAGTTGGCAGGATGAGGTGAGTACAGCCTCCAGTGCTCCGGACAGTCCCCTGGTGGAGGATACTCAGGTGGAGGACATGTGGGCCCCCACCTCCCAGTGTTATCCCGTGGCTGCATATCTGGCTAAGTGGATGCCCCTGGAGGATTGGGATGCAGTGAAGCC
>NW_006470998.1:0-274 GCF_000325575.1 Pteropus alecto | reverse complement strand
ATCCAGACTACTACATTATAATCAGTATTTCACAGTGTGATTCTCAGATGCTTTTGCTGCCGGATTTTCTACTAGACATCCCGCTGCCATCTCCCTAAAGCACATCTTTCCCCATCTATACCTGAGTTCTCACTATTTTACCTAAAGTGCCTCCAGCCTCCATTCAGTCTGAGTTCCAGCTCAAAACACATAGCTATGGGTGTACCTGACTATGATCTCAAGTCTGTACTTGACCATGGTCTCAAGCCTTGTTGTCCAGCAGAAGTAAAATGTG
>NW_006470997.1:0-274 GCF_000325575.1 Pteropus alecto | reverse complement strand
GGAAATCAGAAGTAGATTTGCTTTAGAGGAGTTTACACTGGGTAGAAAAATAGTCTAGAGTCCTCGTCCCAGGCAGAGGGCAAAAGGGAGGACTTCTGTTTATCCGGGTGAAAAACGTCTTCATTGGAGAGTGTTATAAGCTTAACAGGTAAAGGCTGAGTTGTTTTTGTGGTTGGTGGGTTAAGTGGGGTTTTAACCTTCCTAACCTTTCCAGAAAACTATAAGTAATAGGCATTAGGCTTGTGTACTAGGGTAACAGACTAGTCGGGGGCCA
>NW_006470996.1:0-274 GCF_000325575.1 Pteropus alecto | reverse complement strand
TTTGCTGTTGTTGTTGTTTATTTTGTTCTTTAGATACCACATGCACGTGAAATCATGTAGTATTTGTCATTCTCTATCCGACCCATTTCATTCAGTGCAGTACCCTCTAGGTCTATCAAGGCAACATCTTTTTCCATTCCCTTTCTTTTGGTCTGTGTGTGTCTTTTAATCTGGAAAGAGTCTCTTGTAGGCAGCATATGTAGGGGGCTTTTTTCTTATCCATTCAGCCACTCTATTGTTTGGAACACTTAATTCTTTTCTATTTGAGATACTT
>NW_006470995.1:0-274 GCF_000325575.1 Pteropus alecto | reverse complement strand
ACCCCCCAGTGGGAAACTCCACGCTGTGCTCCTGCCGGCTCTGAGCCCTCAGCGCTAACTGATGGGTCACCCCCCTAGCAAATCACCTGCACCCCAATCCATGCCTCGGGGTCCGCTTCAGGAAGCCAGGGAAAGGCTCCGGGTCATGAAGACATGCGTGTGTGACCTCTGAGGAACTCCGGTCAGGTACAAGCTCCTGGAGAACAGGGACATGTGCAAACCAAGACGGCCTGGGGACTGGTGGGCAAGACACCACGGTCTCCCAATGGCGGCC
>NW_006470994.1:0-274 GCF_000325575.1 Pteropus alecto | reverse complement strand
AAAAATGTATTTTGCCTTTTATTTATCTTTCCATTTATCTGACTATGAACTCATGTATTTTCTTTGATTGTTTGTTATGAAAGTCAATACCCCTAATTCTCAGGGAATGTACTTGGTTGAGAAAAAGGTTTCTACCCATTACATGCATTTGAATATAGAGAAGCACTTAGCAAATTGGTTTTTCCCGTTTTGCAAACAAGTAGTTGTAGAATTCTGCTCATAACAAAAGTGTCACCTATAAAGAGCTGGAGGAGTTACAAGATAAACCAATGAA
>NW_006470993.1:0-274 GCF_000325575.1 Pteropus alecto | reverse complement strand
CTACCATTAAGTATAAGACTATAATAAACATTTTCCGATATGTAAGATCTCAAAATTATCCTTCCCACATACCTTTTCTCAGAAAGCACTTCAGAATAAGTATATATAAGAATAAGTATTGAAATAAGTATATGAAGTTATAAAAAGAAAACTGTGAGATACACAGAACAGGAAGTCGATACGGGAAACCGGAGGAAACTCTCGGCACGACAGTGAAGCTTCCTCTCCAGTGAGATCTGCACACCAGACCTGAAGGGCACATGCCCAGACTGGT
>NW_006470992.1:0-274 GCF_000325575.1 Pteropus alecto | reverse complement strand
ACACCTGTGCGCAGTGCTCCCACGGCCTAGGCCAGAGGGCCCACCAGGCATCTGGGGACGGGTGAAGGACTGTCACTTCCAACGTCGCTTGCTGGGTCTCCACCCGGGGATCCCCGCTCTGGCAGGGCTGCCCTGGCCACCATGGGACAGGAAGGAGCAGCAGGGCCACCCGGCTCCCCGCACATCCAGCTCAGCGCAAATCCCCCAGTCCTGGGTCAACTGACTGCGCAGCGCGGGACGGGATTCAGGCTGCGCGGGATCCCAAGGGCGCGTG
>NW_006470991.1:0-274 GCF_000325575.1 Pteropus alecto | reverse complement strand
ACTCTTCTGACATGGTAAAATCAACTGGAAGAAGATTGTTGTTTTGGTTCAATTCAATTCAAAGGCAATCTATAAATGGAGAAGGGATGAATCTGAACATAGTATATTATTGCTAATTTTTTTATGGCAATAAAGAGAGATTGAGATAAGGATCTATCCTAATGCATTGGAAGTGATTATATAATGGTTTTGAACAGGGACTTGGAAGAAATACAATTGGAAGACTATGAGAAGGAGACTTCCACAATGTTTTCGGGAATAACTAATAAACACA
>NW_006470990.1:0-274 GCF_000325575.1 Pteropus alecto | reverse complement strand
AGAGAGGGAGGGAGAGGGGAGAGGGGGAGGGCGGAGGAATGAGATGAGAGTAATGGATTCCAGGTAGGTGGTAAGGACAGACAGGCTTCCGAGGTGGGCAGCCTGGTCGCGTTCAGGGGATGGTGCGTGAAGGACTCGCTGGAGCCCGGCCGGAGCTGGAGCCAGGCGGTGCGCCAGGCGGCGGGTGAGCGAGATCCGTGAAGAGCTGGGCTTTGGGAGGGTTTTGCAGAGGATAGATTTTGGATATGACTTGTCAGGAGTGAAATGGGTTTGG
>NW_006470989.1:0-274 GCF_000325575.1 Pteropus alecto | reverse complement strand
TAACTGCGTTGATATTTGGAGGCTGAGTCTGCTTGTCGAAGCTGCTTTAGTGCGGTGTAAAGTGTAAGCGCCATTTTGCTGTATTATACAAAAATGCCGCATCATTGTGAGTGTAACTCTGAACGGCTTTATGTGGGATTCCCGCACTATTCTTTTATGTGGACTATTGGCCACTACTGCTGACAGAGAATTGTTAAAAAGCCAAAAACTCAATGCTGAATATTAAAAATAAGAGTTTATAAGACGAGTTTTGAAAACACTTGTTTGAAAATAG
>NW_006470988.1:0-274 GCF_000325575.1 Pteropus alecto | reverse complement strand
AGACAGGGAGGGGAGAGGACGTGGAGACAGAGGCCAAGGCCGGAGCGATACGTCTGTGAGCCAAGGAGGCCCAGGACGGCCAGAGGCGGGACGGGCAGGAAGGGCCCCCGCCCCACCCCCCGAGCGTCCAGAAGAAGCACGGCCCTGCACGCGACGCCTCGACTTTGGACTCCGGCCAGAACAGCGAGAGAGTCAATCCCTGACGTTTGCGAGCCACCCCGTGTGTGCTGACTTGTTGTGCCAGCCACAGGAAACAGCCACACACGCCTAGAGG
>NW_006470987.1:0-274 GCF_000325575.1 Pteropus alecto | reverse complement strand
CGGCACGCCACCGCGCCTGTGACAGCCACGCCCAGATCCGCAGGTCGGGTCGACGTGCGGGGCCGAATTGGGCCGTGGCGGACTCAGCGAGGCCGCGGGGCGCCCTGCAGGGCGGCTCTGGAGGCAAAGGGTGGCTGAAGGCAGCTGCTGAGCTGGTGCTTTGACTGCAGTGGCCGGAGTCCCCAGACACGCCCCGGGAGGGACACCGGCTGGCACCCAGCGGGCTGGGCCGGGTTCTGCCCCGGCTCCTCGCTTCAGGAAGCCACCTGGTGTT
>NW_006470986.1:0-274 GCF_000325575.1 Pteropus alecto | reverse complement strand
AACTTCCTAGATGCCAATTCCCTAGCTGTTATTCAAGTCATATCTCTATTTTTGATCTTTTCCTCATGAAACTCCATTCTCTGAAATAAAACTTCCTAATACTCAACTTGAGCTGTTTTCAATTGGTAAGCTTTGCCTGCCAACAAGACTTCCCTAAGCACATCCAACTAGGTCTACTCCCCTTATGTTTATCTGACTCCTGTGAAGGAGTTATAGTTCCATATTTTAGCTCCTCTTCACTTTCCTCCATCTTGCTACCGTTTACCCAGAAATC
>NW_006470985.1:0-274 GCF_000325575.1 Pteropus alecto | reverse complement strand
ATTACTGAGCCATAAAAAAGAGTGAAATCTTGCCAATTGCAACAACGTGGATGGGTATTATGTTAAGTGATATGTCAGAGAAAAGTAAAGACCATATGATGTTACTTATACTTAGAATCTAAAAAACAAAATAAACAATACAATACAAAAACAAGCTCATAGAAACAGAGGACATTTGAGGGTTGCCATATGGGAGGGAGTTGGGAGGATGGGTAAAAAGAGGGGAAGGGATTAAGAAATGCAAATTGTCAGTTATAAAAACAGTCACAGAGAG
>NW_006470984.1:0-274 GCF_000325575.1 Pteropus alecto | reverse complement strand
GGGTCTGGGGTGATGGTGACCAGTGGAGGTGGGGCCTGGAGTAACAGCTGGGGAAACTGAGGGGAGAAGGGTGCCCCTGACACTTCAGGTCTGATTCCTTTCCAGGGGACCTCCCCAAACCTACCATCTGGGCTGACCCCAGCCCCATGGTCACTTCAGGGAGCCCCGTGACCATCTGGTGTCAGGGGTCTCTGCAGGCTGATGCCTACCGTCTCTATAAAGAGGGGGGCTCTGGACCCTCAGCTAAGAAGACCCTAGAGGAAACCAGCAACAG
>NW_006470983.1:0-274 GCF_000325575.1 Pteropus alecto | reverse complement strand
TTCTTTCATCGTGTCTTAGTTTAGATTCCTTGCAGATGAAATCTGATTTGCTCTGCATTCTTCATGAGCCAATACACCTAGATCTAACTAAGCCACTGATGATCTGATGGATTGGCTGCTCTGGGGATAGGTCCCCACCAAAACATGAATCAGCAGAATATATGGAGTGGGGTTGGGGAGCGAAAGAATGACAGGAAGACAGGAAGTAAAACAAGGGTGATGCTTCCTTAACAGGAACTATAGACTGGGGCATTTTCTAAAAAAAAAAAAAAAA
>NW_006470982.1:0-274 GCF_000325575.1 Pteropus alecto | reverse complement strand
GCTCCGCCCCTGACTTTCACCTGAAACACTGAAATAATCTCCTCTCGACCGTCCTCAAAGCATCGAATGATGAAAATGACGAGAGCAAGCGGCCGGCGCCGTAGACTTGAGCCCGCGCCGTAGACGTGAGCCCGCGCGGTCCCCCGCGCCGTCCCCGTCCCCACTTTCCAGACGCGGGGGCGACGCCCCTCCTGGCGTCTCAGCACCTGCCCTCGTTTTTACGCGACACATCCCCGTGCGGGTCGCACGGAAGCGCAGTTTCCGCCTCGTGCAC
>NW_006470981.1:0-274 GCF_000325575.1 Pteropus alecto | reverse complement strand
TCTCCCGGACCCCAACGCTTCCCTCCCGCAATCAGCCTATTCAGGTCACGTGTGATCTCATCACCCGTGGCCCACTCTTCCCCGAATGATGAAATGGTTTTTTGGCTGTTTACTGTCCCCTAGCCTCTTCATTTTATCTCATTTGCATACACTGAAACGATACTCTATAATTTGGTGTTTGCAATTCCCAGGGATTTCACAAAGATTCACGTATTCTATATGCTTTTAACACCATATGCTATGTTTAAAATATTTATACAGATTATGGCAATGG
>NW_006470980.1:0-274 GCF_000325575.1 Pteropus alecto | reverse complement strand
TTTTTTTTTGGACTTCAATATAATGTGTTCGGGGAAGACAACTCATAACGGGCATCTTGTGATTAGTGCCTCCACCCTTCCCATCATGCTGTCTGCACTGATTTATTGATGTTGTAATGCTTGATGGCCGCCTGAAATTATTTCGTTTATTGTCTGTCTCTCCCTACTAGGGTATGAGGTCCTGAGAACAGGGACCTTGGCCATCTCGTCCATTGATTTATCTTCAGGGGTTGAGCAATGCCAGGCACAAAGTCTTTAGTCATAGTAATGGATG
>NW_006470979.1:0-274 GCF_000325575.1 Pteropus alecto | reverse complement strand
TAAAACTAATAAAACTAATACAAAACCCTTTGACTAATATAAGATCATATGATAAAAAATCAAATTACAAAAGGCATCTATCAATATTATAAATAAATATGAATGTAAATACTGCAGTGTACTGTTCTCTCAGTTGCCCAGTCAGAATAATTGCTTTTCCACTTAACTGGTAATGGGTTGATATCTTTCACTACAGGATTACAAGTTAATCCTCTTGTTATTAATTTAAAACTTCCGAACTGAGTGATTGTTACCACTCTAGAACAATATTAAG
>NW_006470978.1:0-274 GCF_000325575.1 Pteropus alecto | reverse complement strand
GGATGCCTGAAACAGTGGATAGTACTGAACCCTATACATACTTTGTTTTTTCCTATATGTACATACATAAGATAACATTTAATTTATAAATTAGTCTAAGTAAGAGATTGACAACAAATAAAATAAAAGAACAATTAAACAATACACTATGATAAAAGTTATGTAAATACAGTCTCTCTCTCAAAATCTTATTATACTGTACTCACCTTTCCACTTAAAGGAAACACTATAATAGCTTATCTCTGGCATATCCAAATTGCCAGCATCACTACTC
>NW_006470977.1:0-273 GCF_000325575.1 Pteropus alecto | reverse complement strand
CTGGGTCCATTCCAGGAGTTCTAAGGGCAAAGCTAAGGAGTCTGAATTTTATTCGGGGTTCTTGGAAGCTGTTGACCAAGGTTTCAGGGGAAGTAGTAGGGTGGGGCCATGCAGGGGACAGCTGATGCTGGAATCGGAAGGGAGAGACAGGGGGAGACAGACGCACAGAGAGCAGAGAGAGACGTATGCAAACTGCTAAATATACAAGGCAGAATAAAACAAAATGCTACAGAGATTCAAGGAAGATGCCTTTATTTTACCCTGAAGGGTCAC
>NW_006470976.1:0-274 GCF_000325575.1 Pteropus alecto | reverse complement strand
AGCTTCCGAGATCAGACGGGATCGGGCACGTTCACAGTGGCGTGGCCGTAGAAAATCATACACTTTTAAAATAACAAGTACTTATCCAGATTTTACTCCTTCCCCGCTGGATAGGCCAACACGCAGGACGACGGTGAGGATCGAAGCCAGCGATGAAGGCGAGAGCGATTTCTGCACTGGGAGTGGAGGAGCTCACACAGACGTATTTTTTAACGAATGTCAGCTCGGGAAAGAAGTCACGACGTGAGTGACGTCATGTTTGTTGTGGGACTTT
>NW_006470975.1:0-274 GCF_000325575.1 Pteropus alecto | reverse complement strand
GGACAGGCAGACATCCACTCAGAGGCATGAAGCACTCCCTCGGTCCCCACCTCCGTCCTGCCCAGGCCTCTCCGCTGAGCTGGCCGCATTCCTGGACTCACCTGGAACACGCAGTACGTGCTGGGGGCCGTGGCCCGTGGCTGGAGCCAGGGGTACAGCATTCTGGAGCCAGAGTAGGTCCACGGGCTCTGGGGGCCCCTGGGCCTGGCAGCTCAGGTTGAAGGGGGTGTTGGCAGCCACAGTCCTGTCCTCAGGCTCCTCCAAGAAGTAGGGC
>NW_006470974.1:0-274 GCF_000325575.1 Pteropus alecto | reverse complement strand
AGGTACTGATAACACAGATTTTGCAGAGAATGATCGGGACTGGAAACTTGAATTTAGTGGCCCCATCAGTGTACAGGGGATTAAAGCAGAAGGGAGTCTTCGGAAATGTATGCAGAGCATGAAGTAGGGAAGGTCGAGAATAGAAATCTAAGGAACTGTGGCATTTAAGATGTGGGTACAAGAAAAAAATCAGTAACAATTAGTGAGAAGGGACAATCAGAAAAACAAGATAAATAAGTAAGGAAATATTTTCAAAAAGGAGAGAATCATCACT
>NW_006470973.1:0-274 GCF_000325575.1 Pteropus alecto | reverse complement strand
AAAGTTCAAAATATGTTTGTAGAATTAAAATAAACTGAGAAGGGAACGCCTTCTAGGAGGACATAGGTGGGCAGCCACAGACACCGTCACAGACCAATTGGCCTATCTAAAACGAAGTATGCATTGAGTGGTAGAAGATAAGGAAGGCTTTAAATGTAAATGGGATCGATATTGGGTGATATTCTGACAAGACTTGAATGCCATGGGGGAGAGTGTGTACTTAATTCGGTAAGCAAAAGAGAGTTATTGAAAGCTTCTGAAGAAATGCATTATT
>NW_006470972.1:0-274 GCF_000325575.1 Pteropus alecto | reverse complement strand
CCCGCTGGTGGCCAGCCAAGTCCCACCACTGGGTCACAGCAGGGGGCCTGGTGACTTGGCTTTCAGGCTCATTCCATCAGTGGGTC
Organism: Pteropus alecto; assembly: GCF_000325575.1. Taxonomy (NCBI): domain Eukaryota; kingdom Metazoa; phylum Chordata; class Mammalia; order Chiroptera; family Pteropodidae; genus Pteropus; species Pteropus alecto. The sequence goes on along the minus strand of NW_006470972.1, from coordinate 188 downwards.
ACTCTTTGACTAACTGTCTCGTTTTACCCGCTTTAGCCCTTGGTGAGGGTTTTTTTTTCTCCTGTTCTGCCTCACATTAAAAATATTCTACTTTTCAACCTCCAGTAATTACTTCATTTTTTCTCCTCATTCACTCGCTTATTTACAGATGTTTATCAAGCACCCGTATGCTCCAGCAACTCCACTAC
>NW_006470971.1:0-274 GCF_000325575.1 Pteropus alecto | reverse complement strand
TTTTTCTGCTAGGCTATTTGTCTTTTCTATCCATTGAAAAAATTTATTTAGCTTATAGAGATGTTAATTTTCTCATGCTGACTGCAAATTTTTCCCAGTTTTTTTTTCTTTTTTACCTTGTCTATGGGTTTTCCTCCTACATGAATTTTAATTTTCATATAGTCTAGTATATTCAACTTTTCCTCATAGTTTCTGATTTTAATATCACACTATGCAAAGTTTCACCACCCTGTGATTAGAAAAATATTCAGTCATATTTTCTTCTAATATTTTT
>NW_006470970.1:0-274 GCF_000325575.1 Pteropus alecto | reverse complement strand
CTTAGGGTTAGGGTTAATGTTAGGTTTAGGGTTAGCTTTAGCTATAGGTTAAGGATCAGGGATTGGGTTATTGTTAAGATTAGGGTTAAAGTTTATTGTTAGGGATAAGGTAAGTTTCAAAGTAAGGGGGTAGATTTAGGCTAGAGGTTAGTTTTGGGTTAAGGTCAGGGTTAGGGTAGTGTAAGTGGTCAGAGTTAAGATTTTTGTTAGGGTTAGGGTTAAGGTAGGTTAGGGTTAGAGTTATCGCTAGGGTTCGGGTTATGTTTAGTGTAGG
>NW_006470969.1:0-273 GCF_000325575.1 Pteropus alecto | reverse complement strand
CTACCTAACCTTCAATGGAAGTGACTTATCTGCAACAAAATGACATGTTAAATGGCAAATATTAAAAGAAGAACCTAACAAAATTCTACAAATGCCTTTAAAGAGAAATATGCTCAATTAAAATCATATACTTGTAGAATGATATCAGTATTTGGCAGTACCGAATTGTGTGAAAAGATATTTTCACAGATGTACTACATAAAATCTCATTATAGATCAAATCACTTGCAATCAATTGTGATGACTGGAACACTAACTTTGAACCCCAATTAA
>NW_006470968.1:0-274 GCF_000325575.1 Pteropus alecto | reverse complement strand
GTAGAGGCCCCCATGAAGGAACCAGGGGCTCTAGCCCCATACATAAACTCCTCAGCTTATGGTTCAAGTTCAGGAAGAGGAATTCTCTCAAAATCTGACAAAAAAATCAGTGAGAATTCTAGCCATATGGGCGAGACAGAGGGAACCTAAAAACCCAAATGTCTCCCTTAAAGGGCCAGCGCACAAACTCACTCACTTGTAGACACTGGGTTCCAGCAGAGGGTCAACAGCTAGAGAGGTGCGAGAGACATATGGGAAGGGACTGAGTTGTGTG
>NW_006470967.1:0-274 GCF_000325575.1 Pteropus alecto | reverse complement strand
GGTGATGCTGGTCTGACTTTTCACTCCACAGAGGCCCAGCCCTTCCTCTGTGTCGTCGTCACTAGCTGCCTGAAAATAATGCTGTCAGTAACTACCGCTGGCTCTGAAGCAGGTCCTCAGGTCTTCAGGACCTTATTCGTTTGCATCAGGGACCCTGAACATAAATGAGGAGGCAGTCCGCTGGATTGCTTCTCTTCCCTTCCTGAGAACTCAGTCTTTATCAGGTGCTGCTCCCTTCATGTCCTGGACATAACTGGATGCGGAGGAGAGAGAT
>NW_006470966.1:0-273 GCF_000325575.1 Pteropus alecto | reverse complement strand
TTCAGATTTTCTGTTTCTTCTTGACTCAATCTTGTGAGATTGTATAATTCTAGGAATGTGTCCATTTCTTCCAAAATGTCCAATTTGGGGCATATAATGGCTCATATTATTTTCTTATGATCTTTTGTATTTCTGTAGAGTCAGTAGTTATTACTCTGCTTTCATTTCTGATTTTATTTTTTGAGTCCTCTCTTTTTTCCTTGATGAGTCTGGCTAAAGGCCTGTCGATTTTGTTTACCCTTTCAAAGAACCAGTTCTTGGTTTCATTAATCT
>NW_006470965.1:0-274 GCF_000325575.1 Pteropus alecto | reverse complement strand
TCAGGTGTACACCATAATTATTCAACATTTATATACTTAAAGAAGTGATTACCATATGTCCAGCAACCATCTGACACTGAACAACATTATTTCAATATTATTGACTATATTTCTTATGTTGTATATCACATCTCCATGACTAATTTATTTTATACCTGGAAATTTGAAGCTTTTAATCCCCTTCACTTCGCTCCCCTCCTTTTTTTATTTTTTAATTTTTCAATTGCAGTTGACATTCTATATTATTTTATATTAGTTTTAGGTGTACAGCATA
>NW_006470964.1:0-273 GCF_000325575.1 Pteropus alecto | reverse complement strand
TTAGATAGTGGCCCTCCTCCACCTGTCAGAGAACGCGGTTTCCGCGGAAGAGTAATTTCTAATGTAAACCAGGCACTAGTTCTGGCGTTTATTCGTTCAATACTTATACTGCTTTCAGTCATTGTTGGAGGCCTTCTACGATTAAGTACAGATATAAATGAATAGTAACATCACACCGGGAAAGAAACAGAAACCACTGAACGTGACTCAATGCTAACTGGAAGCGACACAATGGAGAAAATCACATTGGCACTTACTGGTAGAAATGATCAA
>NW_006470963.1:0-273 GCF_000325575.1 Pteropus alecto | reverse complement strand
GAGGAAATAAGGGCACAAATAAGCTTGAATGCTTTCAAGGAAGTAGAGGAAAAAGGCATCTGAAATATTTGAAAAATTCTGCATGTGCTCGCAGCGATGATATCTATGACAAGAACATATGATCTTTACTATTTCCATGAGGACATCATGGTGATCATGATTATTGATCTGGTTAGAGTATACTATACTTTTAAATTCGAAATGCCTTTTGAATGAAGACAATTTCTTCCAACTAAAATCCAAGGTCTTATATTTTAAAATCACAAGAAAAAA
>NW_006470962.1:0-273 GCF_000325575.1 Pteropus alecto | reverse complement strand
TCCCTGGTGCCCCCTGTGTGCAGCTCAATCAGCACTGGTGACAATCAGCTCAATCTGTCACTGGAAAAATCCACTTGCTGATGCGGCCGCTTTAAGAGGCCTCCACCGCTGCTGCAGCCTCCATCTCAGCTGCTCGAGATAGGGTCGCCCCACGTCCTCGCCCCGTCCCACCCTCTGCCATTGCAGGGTGCTTCCTTGGATTTCTCCCTAGTTGTATGGCCTGTGCATCAAGATCCCCGGTGATTTTTCCTTACTGCTGCTCCTTGTTTCCAT
>NW_006470961.1:0-273 GCF_000325575.1 Pteropus alecto | reverse complement strand
GTTAGTGATAGCGTTAGGATTAGCTTTAGTTTTATCCTTAGGATCAGGGATAGTGTTAGCGTTATGGTTAGAATTACGGTTTAAGTTTAGGGTAAGGGTTAGGGTGAGGGTTAGAATAAGGAGTTAGGGATAGGTTAGGGTTAGTGTTAGGGTCAGGTTTACGGTTTAGGGATAGGGTTAGTGTTAGGTTAATGTTAGGGTTACCGTAATGTTTGGGTTAGGTGTAGGTTAGGGTTATGTTCAGGGATACGGTTAATGTTAGGGTTAGGGTTA
>NW_006470960.1:0-273 GCF_000325575.1 Pteropus alecto | reverse complement strand
TTCTACTCAGCTGTTGTCCATACTGCGTAGAATGGTACCAGGAAAGGCAAAGAAGTAAATGTGTGATGTGATTGCCAGAGATAGCAAATACCTGAGTGACAAGGGTGACAGAATTATTTAGATGTTTTCTTCTTGGACAATGTGTGTGCAAATGCAAAATCTGTTTATTTGATTATATAGCATGTTTTGTTAGTACATTCAATATATGTTGTATACGAAACTTCTCCATGAAACTACAGTAATGCAGAAAAACATCCATATAGATGCTTTCTT
>NW_006470959.1:0-273 GCF_000325575.1 Pteropus alecto | reverse complement strand
AAAATATAAAATAATTGAGATAATTGTATCAAAAGTTGTCTAAAATCATTGCTGAGAGAAATTAAAGAAGACCTTGAAAAAACAAAGAGATAAACCTTCAATCTTTAAGTATTAATGCTAGTTTTTTAAAAAATTCCACATTTCTGAACTGCCAGGGACATATTTTAACCATACTGTAATTTTACTAAGGGCTAAGGCCATTAAATATCTATGTAGAGCTAAAAATACAGCTGTATAGGTACGTGTGTGTGTGTGTATGTGTGTGTGTGTGTG
>NW_006470958.1:0-273 GCF_000325575.1 Pteropus alecto | reverse complement strand
GGCCTGAGGAGGTGAGGGGGACCCTGTGTACAGCATGATCTTCCTTTTAATTGGAACATGTCCTCCTCCGAATAGGCAGAGGGTCCTGATGTGTGTCAAGACAATGTAGCTGATGCCAAGGCCACGGGCAGTAGAGTCATCCCCTAGACACACTTCCCGGGGAGGGGTGTTTTGTCTCATGAAGTGACAGGCACATCATCTAGTAGCAGGGCTGGGATCCCAGAGGTGGGAGCTAATTGAGTGGGGACACTGTCCTGCCAGAAATAGTCGCTC
>NW_006470957.1:0-273 GCF_000325575.1 Pteropus alecto | reverse complement strand
CATCATGCTTTCTTAGGAAACTCTTTCTTGATGTCCTAACTAGGGTAAATTGCCTATTGAGAAGCTTTAATTCTTCTTCTTCATTGAACATATTGCAAGACAACTTAAATTTCTGACATTTATTTCATATGAGTTTACCTTGGAGGAATTGCAGGTTCAATTCTAGACTATTTTGATAAAGTGAATACTACAATTCAATCTCATGTTTTTTGTGTGTTTCTCAATGCACATAGAGAAATATTTGCACTCTACTGTGGTCTAAGAGGTGTGCAA
>NW_006470956.1:0-273 GCF_000325575.1 Pteropus alecto | reverse complement strand
CTGGCGAAGACCAGGTAAGGAAAGGCGTCCGGCCTCCTGAGATCCGAACAGAAATCCTGGTAGTATTTTAAACCAAACGGCGGCGAAATCTTTGTTTGAAACGAGCCTCCCTTGGCAGAGCTCCTGGAAAGTCGATCACCCGTCCGCGTTCTCCCGGTCCGTGGCCCCATGGCTGAAAGGCCGCTGGCGGGAGTGGCTTTGTCGCCGCAGTGGGTTTTCTCCGGTGGCCGCTCCCGCGGCTTCGCCTCCGGTGCCGATCGTGGAGAGTCAGAG
>NW_006470955.1:0-273 GCF_000325575.1 Pteropus alecto | reverse complement strand
CACACACACACACACACACACACACACAAGCAAATAAACTTATTAAAACAAAAAATAAATTTCTAACTGTGACCGGTAGGGGCTTCCTATTACTATTGCTAGTGGTCTTTTTTTCAGCTTTATTGAGGTATAATAGACAATAAATACCGTAAGCTATTTAAAGCATGCACTGTGATGATTTGATACACGTATACATTGTGAAAGGACTCCTCCCATCTGGTTAACACATCCATCACCTTACATACTTTTTTTTTTTTTTGGCTGGGAAAATTT
>NW_006470954.1:0-273 GCF_000325575.1 Pteropus alecto | reverse complement strand
CCCACACGCAGTGTGCTGCCCATCCGTGCTTGTCCACCCCTGACGCGCCCCGAGCCCGTCGCCCTCTGTTCCCATGGGCGCCCCCGCAGCTCCGGCCCTCGCGCTCTGTTCGTGGCCCTGTGCGCAGCCTCCTGCACGGCCGTGCCTCCGGCCCAAAGCCCCCCCAAACCCCTCCATAGTGCTTCAAGAATAGCACAGCATTCTCCTCGCTTTCAGGATAGACCCCGAATGGTGACCAGGAAGTCCTTTGTCAGGTAGACCCGTTCCCTCTTC
>NW_006470953.1:0-273 GCF_000325575.1 Pteropus alecto | reverse complement strand
CCCATAGAATGTACAGCACCGAGATGGAACCCTAGCGTGAACTACGGGCTTCGTGTATTAATAGCACATCAGTGTGTGATGGTCAGTTGTAACAAATGCACCGCTGAGGTGCGGGATGCTTATCGTCAGGGAGACTTTCCATGGTGGGGAAGGGGCGGAGGGTATATGAGAACTCCATATTTTTCATTCAGATGCAGTGGCTCTAAAATTTCTTTAAAAAATAAAGTCTATTAAAAACGAATTGGTAGTATTTAAATAAGTGGTTTGAGTACA
>NW_006470952.1:0-273 GCF_000325575.1 Pteropus alecto | reverse complement strand
AACGGACAAAAGGCATATTATCAGGAGAAAAAGATGTACAAATTTTATTTATATTTTATTTTTCAAAAATATATACTATATTTTATTGAATTTCATTGGTTTAATATTTTTATTTTCATGTGCATAAGACTTCACAGAAAAGAAATGAAAACCCAAAGACATGGTTAAACCTGGAAAATTTTATATAATATTTTAATGAAGGGCGACGAATTGTAGAGAAGTGATTAGACAAAGAATGGGGGAGTTTGGACTCCTAGGGTCAGTAAATTGTAG
>NW_006470951.1:0-273 GCF_000325575.1 Pteropus alecto | reverse complement strand
TGATTGCAGTAGAGTTAGCATGAAGAATGGCTGAATGGGGTACATATAAGGCCATGGGTTTCTGTCAGTATTCTGCTTATACATTTGCATGTTGGTTATATGATGTTCATTTTATGAAAATTACTTAAAGTATATGTTTTATATACCTTTATGTATATATTTATGATAAATTTCACAATAAATTAAGGCTACAAATCTTTGACTATATTTCTTAAATTGAACATTAAATTAAGTCAAAAGCAAAAACTGGTATAAATGTCCAAGCATATGGAA
>NW_006470950.1:0-273 GCF_000325575.1 Pteropus alecto | reverse complement strand
GAAACAGGGTATGAAACGTAGTGGACACACAAGGAAAAAAATGTTTAAGTCTGCCTGAGAATTCAGGAAGATTATTCTGAGACTCATTACCCATCCCATTATTTTTGAACAGAAATTGCTTTCTTTAGCTTAGGCCCAATTTCTACTGCTATCACGTCTCATTTATTATCTAAATGTGGCCACTATTAGAATTAAGCTGTCTTGAAAGCACAAAATTCTCATTACAAAAAAATTCCACCCATACTCCCTCTCGCTCTTCTCCTTGCCTTCTCC
>NW_006470949.1:0-273 GCF_000325575.1 Pteropus alecto | reverse complement strand
AGGTGACCGACAGGCTTGGTCTGTTGAGGTGGCATACGGGCTGATCTGGCGGGTCCCTGTCCCCTTGTGTGAGTGTGACCCGTTTTCCCCTGTGGGTAGTGGAAAAGAGATTAGGGCCGCAGAAGCCGGTCAGCAGAGTCGGGGAGCTATGAGCAGGACCTGTGTGTCAGACCAGCGGTTCTCATTTGTGGGCGATGTCGTCCCCGGGGGACATTTGGCGATGTCTGGGCACAAGGTACTGCTGGCATCTAGTGGGTAGAGGCCAGAGATGCT
>NW_006470948.1:0-273 GCF_000325575.1 Pteropus alecto | reverse complement strand
GCTGCTGAGTGTCTGCCCAGGCCAGGAGTCCCTATCTCCACGGGGGGGTCCAGCCACAGGGGGAGAGGCACAGGTGGGAGGGACCAGGGGCCCAGTCCTTGCTCCCCGGGCCCAGGCCACACAGCCAGACCGGTCCTGAGCAGTCCCAGAAGGGGTGCACGAGGCCTGGGCCACCTTTGTGCTGACCATGACCGCCAGCTGCTCCCAAGAACCGGTGAGGAGGGGGCCTGGCGCACCGGAAGGGGGCTATGGGGCCAGAGGGTGCCCTGGGGC
>NW_006470947.1:0-273 GCF_000325575.1 Pteropus alecto | reverse complement strand
AGGGCCTCGTAGATCCTAGTAGAAAGTTTGGGTTCGTTCTAAGGGAGGTGGGAGCTGCTGGGTGGTTTCCAGTGGAGAAGTAACATGATCTGACTGGAGTATAAAGAGGACCTTGGGGGCAGTGCAGTGAATGGACAGTGGGGTGGAAGCAGGGAGAAGAGTGTGGAGTTGTCCAGGGGGACATGGTGACGTATTGCGTGAGGGGACCGTGGTGGAAGCAGTGAGAATCGATCTGGTGCAGGATCAGTTTTGAGAGAAAGTGCTAATAAATAA
>NW_006470946.1:0-273 GCF_000325575.1 Pteropus alecto | reverse complement strand
GCAAAATGGTACAGTCTCTATGTAAAACAGCATGTAAGATCCTCAAAAAATTAACAATTGAATTACCCTTTGCCCCAGCGAGTGCACTTGTGGATGTTTATCCAAAGGAAATCAGATCAGAATTTTGTAAAAAATTTCCACCCCCACCCCCCAAACGCTGTTCATGGCCACATTATTCACAATAGCCAAGATATGAGAGCAAATTACATGTCTATACTATATGATGGGATAAATAATTTATGGTACATATACACAATGGAATTTTATTCAGCT
>NW_006470945.1:0-273 GCF_000325575.1 Pteropus alecto | reverse complement strand
TCCCCGAGAGCTTGTGAGATGCAGACCGTGGGGTCCATGCTGCGCCTCGAGTCAGAACCTGAATTTCCACAGGGTCTTCAGACCGTCCTTGTGCCCAGGAGGTGGGGGGGAGCTGCCCCGCCCCCACATCCTGGGTCTCAGCCTGGCAGGACATCCGCATTCGCTGGGCAGCGGCTGAAGTAGCATTCCTCAGGTGTCACAGGGGCACCACATTCTCTATAAAGTTCCACAGGTGATTCCGATAAAGAGCAGGGGCGATGTCTGTATGGAAAG
>NW_006470944.1:0-273 GCF_000325575.1 Pteropus alecto | reverse complement strand
CTGCCTTTCAGCATATCTTGTAGTTTTTTTTTTTTTCCTTGTTGTTGATAGTGGGACATGATATATTGGGTAAAAGGAAGTGCTGTAAATAGGCTTTTAGTAATGTGGTGTTAGGCTTTAGGGAGAAGGGATGCAATATTAAGATTAGCTACCCGTCTTTTACTGGGCCTGTGCCTCTGGACTGTGAATTTCAGACAATACTCTCAGTTTTTCTACCTCGAAGCCCATCTGTTTGGATAGGATGGCTGGAGTGGGCTGGGATTGGGTATTTCC
>NW_006470943.1:0-273 GCF_000325575.1 Pteropus alecto | reverse complement strand
GAAATCGTAGAGAGCTGTCGGCAGCTTAGGCGTCTGTTTGAAACGAGGCTGAGAGCGGAAACCCGCCCTCTGCGGGTGCTATTCCCGTGACACCCAGAAGGCCAGACTCCGGGGCGCAGGCTGCAGCTGTCCCGCGCACGGCGGGCCTGCCTGGAGGCCCAGGTGGAGCCTCAAGTCCCAGGCCAGCGTTGGGGGTGCCCTTGAGAACAGTGGCTGCGGCCTCGTGGGCCCGCATCTGGGCTTCCCGACACACGAGCGGCCACGCCCAAGGGG
>NW_006470942.1:0-273 GCF_000325575.1 Pteropus alecto | reverse complement strand
TTGGTTTGTCCGCTAAAAAGTTCAGGTCAAAATTTAGAGTATACTCCTAGCAAAATTTTAAGATTCCTTAAAAACATTCATCAGTTCGTTTTGCTTACTAACTTCACTTCTGGCTTCAATTTATTGTTTCAATTTTTTTTTTAATCCAATTGCTTGAGTTTCTTATATTTAACTATATTTTATCTTGTTACATGCTATATATTTTTTATAAATAGCCCCACATATTTTTTAGGAGCTGGGAAAGAGGAAAAAATAAAAGGAGAAAGAAGAAAA
>NW_006470941.1:0-273 GCF_000325575.1 Pteropus alecto | reverse complement strand
TGTGTTGTCTTGGCATCTTTTAATCCTTGGCCCAAGGACCCTGCAGCTGACCTGCAGCGTGCGGGGCCAGGCAGCCCCCGTCGGCACCGCGCGCGCGCCGCTGAACACACAGACCGCGCCCGGGGCCTTGGGTCTGAAGAGCGTTCCGTGTGACAAGCGGGAGCTTGCAGGAAAGTGGCTCTCTGCGCCCGCGGCCGCCGAGGTTCTGGTCTGGGTCCCCCCCCTCATTCTCCGGGTGACTGGTGTGAGGGAGGTAGTGACCCTCTTCTGTCT
>NW_006470940.1:0-273 GCF_000325575.1 Pteropus alecto | reverse complement strand
CATTCAGTTTCTCTATAAAGGTCTAGCACACACTGCTTTAGGTATTTTTTCCTTAGGCATCTTTTCCTTAGGCATCTTGGTTATTGTTGGTCCTACGATAATATTTTTAAAAATGTTTTGCAGTCATTTATTACTGATGTAGCAGAATTCAGTAAACTTTTGTGTATTCACTTCTTACTGAGCATTTTGCTGGGCTTTGACTAGTGTAAATAATTTATCTCGAGATGCTCTCGGCTTCTCTGTGCAGAAAAGCAAGTCATCTGAAAAATGATT
>NW_006470939.1:0-273 GCF_000325575.1 Pteropus alecto | reverse complement strand
GTGGAACAAAATGTAGCCTAGGAGAGAATGTGCTCTCTCTGTTTGAGATGAGACATCTTTCTTCTGCTCTTGGACATCAGCGCTCCTGATTCTCAGGCTTTTGGACTGTGACAGGGATTGAACCGTTGGTCCCCGGATTCCCAGGACTTCATACTTGGACTGAATCACACCAGTGGCGTTCCTTGTTCTCCGGCTAGCAGACAGCAAATCGTGGGACTTCTCAGCCTCCATAATCACATGTGCAAATTCTTATACAGATATCCTATTATATGT
>NW_006470938.1:0-273 GCF_000325575.1 Pteropus alecto | reverse complement strand
CTACAATCTTCCCTATACACGCTGATCTCTCCGCAGGCAGTAGCGTCACCGACGCCCTCGAGTGCACTATAAACTCGAGTTGTTTAAGCTCAAACAGCGCCTTCATCTAGAAACCTCCCCCCGGCATCTTAGGAAGAGCCTGGAGTTTCCGGCTCTGTGGTTTTCAGGTATCTCTGAGCCAACGTAAAGTCACATGGAAGGACAGCGCCTTCCTAGTAAAAGCGAAGGGCCTAACATCGCACCTCAAAAGGGCTGGCTCCATACGTTTCATAG
>NW_006470937.1:0-273 GCF_000325575.1 Pteropus alecto | reverse complement strand
AAAACTTTTGATTGGAGGAGCTTCAGAGTAACTATAGATCTAAGGCAGGGAAGAATTTTTTGTGGCCAGTTTTTAAATCTGCCACAGAGATGAACCTACTGTAGATTCATAGGCAGTTTAATATATGTAGATGTTATTTCAATATTCCCATTTTATAAGTGATGAAGTTATTCTAAAAAAAACAAAAACAAAAACAAAAAAAACCAAAGTTTCCAAGATCTTGGTGATAAATAATGGTACTAAAATTTGAGCCTATTTCTACCTGACCTCGAT
>NW_006470936.1:0-273 GCF_000325575.1 Pteropus alecto | reverse complement strand
ATCAAGAAACCTCTGTTCAGTTGTAACCAAGAGTGAAGGCAGGGTCAGGAAAAACAAGTCCTAAGGTGGATGGCAGAGAGCTTCAAACATCACCTGATCAGGAACTGGAATCTGACAGATTGGGGAGCAGGCTCTAATGTAGATGAAGATGGATCCTGGAGACTCCATTTCATACCATAATGCCACAAAGGATATACCATATTTTCTTTTAGCACCAGGGTTTCAATCCTTGATAGGGACTTAGTTGGCTCTGTATGGTCTTAGAAACTGTCT
>NW_006470935.1:0-273 GCF_000325575.1 Pteropus alecto | reverse complement strand
AGATGGAGGCAGGCCCTCTCGTCACGGCCGGCGTCGACTCTTGTCACGTCTTCGTTTACTTTTGCGAAGACCGCCCTCTTCCAGGTCCTTCTGCTTGTCCTTCTTTCTTGTGCTCGTTTTTCCAACCACCCTCACTCATGTGTTCTTGGTCTCTCTCCTCACAGTTGTCACTTAGCGAAGCATCCAGCTCACTGTGCATTTGGCAAACGAATGGCCCACCCCATTAGATGCCCTAGAGAGGTACTTGCTGCCAACCCATTAAACAGCTGCCGT
>NW_006470934.1:0-273 GCF_000325575.1 Pteropus alecto | reverse complement strand
AAGGATAAGGAAAGAAAAGATGCAAGTGAGCCCAAAGCCAGTTTAAATCAAGGTGAAAGAGAAGAGAAAAAGTCATTTTAAAAAAGTAAAGGTTTGCACGATTACATTGGCTTCTGGATGAATGACTACAGATTGTAGGTTCCCAAGATCCCCTCCTCCAGTTAGAATTATTTGCTAGAGCAGCTCAAAGAACTCAGAAAACCATTTTACTTACTAGATTACCGGTTTGTTATAAAACGATGTAATTCAGGAACAGCCAGATAGAAAAGATGC
>NW_006470933.1:0-273 GCF_000325575.1 Pteropus alecto | reverse complement strand
ATTTTGCCATTTGTTCCTTCTCAGAACCTCAGAATGATCGCAGCGCCTCCATCCCTTATTCCTTACGCCTTTCGGCGGAAGCCTGCTCATTCTGCATCTTCTCCCGTTTTTCTGTGTGTGCGCTCGGACTCAGAACTTCTCTCCAGGGCAGTCACATGATCGTCCTGGCCGTTCTCTCCGCTTCCCGATCTTCGTGCCTCGCTGCGTCCTGCATCACGCCCAGGGCCTTTCCTCGGGGGAGCTAAGCCCTGTCGTCGCTTCTCACGGCCCAGG
>NW_006470932.1:0-273 GCF_000325575.1 Pteropus alecto | reverse complement strand
ATGAAGGAAAGATATATTACAGAGGATTAACTTACATGAAGTCATACATAAACACCTAAACAGAGTCAGATCAACAAAGAGACAGAAAGACAAATAGATGCGTCAAAACATGAAAATATAAATAAACAGAAAGAGAAGTGATGGGCATAATGAGACATATATTTATCGTTACGGTAAAAACTGTAAATTTAAAGAGCGAGATCGACGTGATCTAAATTTACAAAAAAGAAAATAAAAGTAAAACACATAATCAATTCATAATTACATAAATAG
>NW_006470931.1:0-273 GCF_000325575.1 Pteropus alecto | reverse complement strand
TGGAACAGTCTCATAATACTTTGTGAACTCTTGAGCGCGGCAACAGCTCAATTCTCTATTTCCAATCCCTAACAGAGTGAGGTACACAGTGAAACCCGAATTCTGTCTAGTAGAACTACATTAGAAATTGAGAAATATTACAGCATGGAGGAGCTCAATAGCAGGCCTGCAATGTGGGGTCTAATCACAGATCAGCCATTTGAAACCGTTAGGTTACTTCACTTCTCTGTGCTTCAGGGCCCTCATCTGTAGAATGGGCATTATAACGGTGTG
>NW_006470930.1:0-273 GCF_000325575.1 Pteropus alecto | reverse complement strand
CGCTCAGGCTTTTTTGTGAGGCGCCCTTCTCTCTCTCACCCATTCAGCTGTACGTGAAAGTTCTTCCTGTGTCCTTCCTGTCCCTGGGGAGAGATGTCCGGGTTTTGTGCCTTTGCGGGCGCTCTCCTAGCTTACCTAGCTTACCTAGCTTCATGCCTCCGTCTGACCTCGGCCTCCTGCAGCTGGCTGTGGCGTGTCTTGCAGCGATGCACTTCTCCGTCGTCCTGTGGACCTACGACCCTTCTTGAACCTCAGATCCGTGTCTTTCGTGTG
>NW_006470929.1:0-273 GCF_000325575.1 Pteropus alecto | reverse complement strand
GCTGGTTCCCTGATGCACTAGCTAGCTCTCAAGCTTAGCTTGCTGAACTCCCTATCGCATACAGTGTTCTTTCTATGACATTGGGATCCAAGAAACTGGCATTAGTGGCTCTGGCAACACAATTACCTAGCACACTACAGGTATGCAAACATAAAACTCCATACCCTCAGATACATGTAAAACTTCAAACTACCTGCATCTACAAAATACAATGCTCTCAAACACTCACACTAAAAAGCCCCGCTATCATCCAGAATACAGATTCATGGAAAC
>NW_006470928.1:0-273 GCF_000325575.1 Pteropus alecto | reverse complement strand
TGCTGACGGCTATTTTTTGAATTTTTATACATGCATATATCACGTTCTTGTGTACATACAGTGTTGCATACGTTATATTTACCACATTAAAACTTTAATCATGATTTCACTGCTTGAAACTTGTGAACTGCTGCTGCCTTTTAAACACAAAAGATTTTTTAAAAATTTTTATGAATGCTTTAGATTCCCTGCCCCAATCTATTCCCATTTTGTCTTTGGTTTTAATTTCAACATTGTGTAAGTGAAATAAAAAACATGAGATTAACTCTCTCA
>NW_006470927.1:0-273 GCF_000325575.1 Pteropus alecto | reverse complement strand
TGCAAGTTGTAATTATTTTATCCATGCTTTTAATTGTTTAGTGTCTATAACCTCTACTAGGCTGTAGGTGCCACCAACGCAGGGACCAAGTTGACTTCAGCCATCTCACCGTCTGAGCCAATACTTGATATCTGCACCTAGTCCAGTGCCTGGCCGGTACTCTATTTGCTATTTGGTGCTTCGTTAATATTTGTTGACCAACTGAATGGCTGTTGGAATAAGCTGCCTCAAGAAGCAGTGGCTGCCAACCCTGGAGTCAGTGGGATGGAGGTT
>NW_006470926.1:0-273 GCF_000325575.1 Pteropus alecto | reverse complement strand
TGCTGACACATTCTTCCTTTTAGATGTGTTAATATTGCTAAACAGGCCATGGCGAAGTGGCTTTCCCCTGAGCCTCAAAGTCATTTCTGTCACCTCCGATTATGTATGGATTTAATTAGTTTAACTCTTGGAAAGCAACCTTATTTTCAACTTCTTAAATTGCACACCCCTGTCCATAATCTATCCTCCAGATGACCGCCAATGATCATAATATTCTTTCTGAGAAGGACACACTCTTTTGGGTGTTGTCAGTGGTTAATGTTGGGTGTTGTC
>NW_006470925.1:0-273 GCF_000325575.1 Pteropus alecto | reverse complement strand
AACTCTGAAAATCTTTCTCAAAGATCTTTCACTCTATTTCCTTTAATGGATGAAATATAGATAGAAAGGATCAAATGCATCAAGTCTATGCTGTCCCTCCACTAACCAGAGATTGGTGAGAGTATACATTAGGTTCTCATTGCAACTGAAACAAATTACTAGAAACTTAATGTCTTAAAAAAATAAAAATTTATTCTCTTATCGTTCTGTAGATGAGAAGTCTGACATGGATCTCCTCAGGCTAAATTCAAAGTCTCAACAGGGCTACATTTT
>NW_006470924.1:0-273 GCF_000325575.1 Pteropus alecto | reverse complement strand
GCTAAGCATTTGGAGTTGGGCTGCTGTGGTAGATACGACAGGGGAGAAGGGAGAAAAGGGCTCATGCTTTCTGGAGGCGTTGGGGTGGGGAGAGCTTCTCTAAGCAGGGGACCTGGCAGCTGGGCCTCGGGATAGAGTTTTCCAGCACTCACGGTGAGTCGCTGTGGGCACTGCTGCTGGTTGGTTCTTGGCTGGGGTCTTCCCATGAAGTTGCTCGCAGCTCCTCTGGCTGAGATCACATTCCCCTAGGGCGGGAACCTCGTTTCACCTAAC
>NW_006470923.1:0-273 GCF_000325575.1 Pteropus alecto | reverse complement strand
GGAACGCTTTTCTGCCAAATTTCCCAAAGACGGGCCGAATGTCTTTAAGATCCAGCTGGCAGAGCCGGGAGACTCTGCCGTGTACTTCTGTGCCAGCTCCTTGTCCACACCGGTGCAGAGTCACATCCTCCCAGTGCACAAACGTCCCCCGGGCCCGCCCCGGAGACAGCTGGGGACACAGTGTCTGCTCAGTGAACAGATCAGCTAGGAGGCGTTTAGTGGGGTGAGGACGGAAATAGGGGAGACCGTACAAACAGCATGGGACATCCCAGC
>NW_006470922.1:0-273 GCF_000325575.1 Pteropus alecto | reverse complement strand
GCTAAAAGGGTCAGATAGGGAGGGGAAGAAGTAAACATTACATGAAAAATAACATAATGTTGAATGGTTAATAATATATTTGTTATTCTACTTTTCTGTATAATGAAGAGGAGACTATAGAGAAGAATGAGAAGGAATATTTAAAAGGTGACAAAAATACAAGATTATGTGATATAGAAGCATAAAGAAACAGGAAATTAGATCAATGACAAGGAGATGACCAACCATATTCAAAAGGTAATGAAAATCAAGAACATCTTCCCTATTACTAAC
>NW_006470921.1:0-273 GCF_000325575.1 Pteropus alecto | reverse complement strand
GACACAGTATTTAATTTTGTGCATGTTCCAATGTCTTTCTATTGTTTTCCAATGTGAATATTAATTGTGCCCATATTTGATTACTGGATCATAATCTTTTTCTTTCAAGGCCTACATGTTTTATTTCCCTATCTGTTATGATCCTGTGATCAGATTAAAAAAGAAAAATGATACTCATCTAATTATCTTTCCTTATGAAATACTCTTTTTGCCACCATAAAACTTGTATGATACTTTCATGAAAACAGCTCAAAATTTTACAGAGCTATGTCT
>NW_006470920.1:0-273 GCF_000325575.1 Pteropus alecto | reverse complement strand
CAGTTCAAACCCATGTTGTTCAAGGGCCAACTGTACTTATTTTATTAGTCAAGATAGAAAATACAGAGAGAAACAGGAGCTTTGAGAGAGGGTTTACTTTTAAACATGCTTATTTCTAAATAGTGTCTGCTCTCACACTAACTTTGGCAACCATATCAAATTATTGTCATATTGAGCATTGAGCTTACTATAGACTAAATCTTTGAGATTCTTTTTGCTTTGATTATGGTATATACAAGTTCTTCCTTATTTTTTTCTGAATTAATCTCATAC
>NW_006470919.1:0-273 GCF_000325575.1 Pteropus alecto | reverse complement strand
AGAGCGCCCTCCATCTACGACGGCCCCACCTCGCACACACGGACGTGACCACGCCCTTAAACCACAGTTCTAAGCCACAGCGTGACCAGCCACGTGAGGTAGCGCACGTCCGTGGTCAGGATGCCTGAGTCACGGAGTCACTGGTCTCGGGCAGAGCTGGCCAACACGCCTGATCCCTGGGACAGGTGGCACCACTGCCCACTGGCCCCACGAGCTCCAGGCTCTGGGTGGCGGGTCTCAGACGTGTCACCAGACCACTGCGGTTGTCGATAA
>NW_006470918.1:0-273 GCF_000325575.1 Pteropus alecto | reverse complement strand
GGGTTGGTGTCACATGAGTCTGATGTACAGACTTTAAGGTGGAAGGTTTATAGGAATGAGTGGGACGTACCATGGAACACCACTCGGAACAGGCCTGAGTTCCAGCCATGTGATTTTGAAAAAGTCACTGCCATTTGTGACCTCATTTATGGGTTTACAACTTCAAGGGGTTGAAATGAAAGAAGATTCAGATATTGTCATCCACTGGCCTAAAACCTTCCAAAGGTGTCCTGTTGATCTTAGAATCAAACCAAGTACCTCATGTGGGTCCAT
>NW_006470917.1:0-273 GCF_000325575.1 Pteropus alecto | reverse complement strand
TATGACCAATATTTCTTAGGATGTCTGTCCACAGCGACTCAACCCACTGCAGAGTTCACCTTCAGACAATGCTTTATGTCCTGAGAGCTCTTCATGTCTTCTGTCTGCGCATAGTCTTTGGTCAAAGAAAAATGTTCAGTCTTACATATATGAATCGAGCCAGAAATACCTGATAATTAACGCTCCCAAGAACATCCACCCAACAACCACTGTGGAGTAGAAATTGTTATGAAAATATCTCCAGCTCCCTTTACACTCTAGTGGAATAACCTG
>NW_006470916.1:0-273 GCF_000325575.1 Pteropus alecto | reverse complement strand
GACCTTCACTCAGCCAATTAGAAACACCTATGACATTCTTAATTTGAAGGATTAACACAATGATGTGGTAACATACAGCAATCTATCATGTTAACAATGTATCTAGCTGGGGTGGTGGTGAGTGTCCACTGGCAGTGGCACCAGCTGCTGTGTCCTCCTTTGACTTCTTTTTAAAAATTATTTTATCTTATTTTTAAAATAATTAAAAAATATTTTCAATTACAGCTGGCATACAATGTTATATTAGTTTTAGGTGTACAATATAGTGATTAG
>NW_006470915.1:0-273 GCF_000325575.1 Pteropus alecto | reverse complement strand
CCCCATCACACTCCTTTGCTTCATCACATCCTGTCGCCTTCCTCTCTGTCAGCCTCTTGCCATTTCGTTGGCCCTCACCACTGTGGTCCATCTAGCCACACTTAGGCCTGCCTGGTCTTGGATGGTTCATTATCACCTGCTCTCCTGCAGCACTCGACCCTTCACGTCATCTCTGCTGTTGCCATGGTGGCTCCCCTGTCACTGTGGTGGAGTAGTTTCCACTATCTTCATGCTCCAGTCTGCTGTCTGGCCACTCAGGTTTTCTGAGGTCTG
>NW_006470914.1:0-273 GCF_000325575.1 Pteropus alecto | reverse complement strand
AATATTTTATTCAGTATAACACATCATAAATAATTCGATCTTATTTCTGCAGTACAAATAAAACCCCCAAATTTGCTGAGTATTCACCTTGTAATTATCTTGCATTTAATTCGGTGAAGTCTACTCACATATCTCCAAGTTTCTGGGTTTTCTTTAAGTAGGAATAAGTCCTCAGTTTATCCAAACTACATGGTTATAGTTTCTCTGTACAATTTAAGCCCTTCACTTTTAACATAGTTTTGTATCTTAATAAATTTGCTCATACCTTACCTC
>NW_006470913.1:0-273 GCF_000325575.1 Pteropus alecto | reverse complement strand
AGTCGCCCACAGAGCTCTATGAGAGACTGTGTGAGACGTTCCGGGTGTATACTCCTTTTGACCCCGAAGCACGAGAAAACCAGTGCATGGTCAATGCAGCATTCGTGGCTCAATCTTACACTGACATCCACCACAAATTTCAGAAATTAGAAGGCTTTGCTGGGATGAACGGTACCCAGCTGTTGGAGGTCGCAAATAAGATGTTTGTGAACCACGACCGGGAGGCCCAAAAGATAGTTGATAAGCAGAAGAAACAAAAGGTGTCCCTCCTGG
>NW_006470912.1:0-273 GCF_000325575.1 Pteropus alecto | reverse complement strand
GTTATTTGTTTTATTTCGGAGTCATCGTCCCAGACCACCAACCTATGTGCCCACGGAGTCTATGCCTTGTCCGGTTCTACTTCACTCTGCCTCTACACCCAGCACAAGTTTGTGTGCAGTGGGCGCTTGGTCCCTATGAATGGGGCCCAGAATTGTCACCAGGATTCACTTGCTAATTCAATAGCATAATGACAGAGTGAGACAGACTTGTCTTGTGGTCCCAAAGCAGAGGACCTCTAAGAGGGGGCTGGGGGCCAGCTTTTAAGAGAGCCT
>NW_006470911.1:0-273 GCF_000325575.1 Pteropus alecto | reverse complement strand
CTCTAACCCTAACCTAAACCAAACCTTAACCCTAACACTAACTTAACATAACCCTCACTCTAAACCTAACCCTAATGCTGATCCTTACCTTAAAGTTAACGGTAACCCTAACCATAATTCTAACCCTAACACTAACAATAACCCTGACTTTAAATTTTAAACTACAAATATCTCTAACCCTAACCACTTATCCTAAAACTAACCCTAACCCTAATTTTAACACTAAGTATAACTAACACTAACACTAACCATAACGCTATAATTAACCCTCAC
>NW_006470910.1:0-273 GCF_000325575.1 Pteropus alecto | reverse complement strand
CCTGTGGAATGAAATGATGGGCTAAGCTCACAGAAACGCTTCTGCCTGTGTCCTCAGTTGCTAAAGTAGCTCATCGAATTTCTGCCACACCGGGTCTGAAGAAGCATTTTCCGAGCCAAGCGCTGATCCCCCATCCGCGTCCTCCGGCGTGTTTTCCGTCCCCTTATGGTGCCACGTGGGAGTGACCGAGAACTGCCTGGCCGGGGCGTTTCCGGGGTTCAGCTTTCTGTGGGGCAGCGGGTACCGGACAGAGCGTGGGGTCCAGGGTCCTCG
>NW_006470909.1:0-273 GCF_000325575.1 Pteropus alecto | reverse complement strand
GGGATCTCTGCCTGAGCTCCCAGAAACCTGCAGAATGGAGGGAGCTCTGCTCTGTGGGTGAAGCCCTTCCCTCCCTCTGGGCCGGCCCGTGGGCAACTCCAACGACTTCGCTGGGGCCAGGCCTGCTGAGGGCGGGAGTTCTCGCTCTCCTTGCCTAATCGGGGTGCAGTGGGACACCGCTTTGAGGTGACACGTGTCAGCTGCTCACTCATTCCCCCAACACCTCTCCTCACTCCCCCCTACCACTTCTTGGCTCGTAAGGCCTTTCACCTC
>NW_006470908.1:0-273 GCF_000325575.1 Pteropus alecto | reverse complement strand
CGTGGTTGGCAAGATGATCGCCTACGTAAGGATGATGCACATCTCCTAACGGCACTCACGGTGCCTCTCGGCGCGTGGTGAGATCTTAATACACGTTGGTTAATTGTCTTTAAGGGCCAGCCCTGAGGCGGACGTAGTAGTTAAAGAGTGGGGGACAGTTTTAAGGCAGCCTCTGGGGTGAAGGGAACAGAGAAGCAGACAGGAAGTAGCCGGGTGGCTGCGAATCCAGCTTCGCCCGTGCCCAGCAGGAAGGTCGCCTGCGCGCCCCCTGCG
>NW_006470907.1:0-273 GCF_000325575.1 Pteropus alecto | reverse complement strand
AGAGGCGAGTGAAGGAACCCAAAGCGGAAAGGCAGGGAACGGGACAGGAGGAAGGATGGTTAGAAAGGCCAGCGTCGGCCGCCAAGACCGCCGTGAACAGCCTTACGAGCCATGACAAGAGGGTCGGAGTCTACCCTTTGGGTCCAGGTCAGTGATTCCCTACAGGAATGCAATGTGTGTGGCAGGGGGGCAGGCCCCCCACATGGAGGGGACCCCGGCCCCTGGAGAGGTGTCCCAACAGGAAGGGGAAGGTAAGACTGTGGAATAGAGAGG
>NW_006470906.1:0-273 GCF_000325575.1 Pteropus alecto | reverse complement strand
ACCACATTTTGTTTATCCCTTCATCTGTTGATGGACATTTGGATTATTCACCTTTTGGCTATTATGAATAATGCTGCTGTAAATGTTTGTATGCAAGTTTTTCTGTGGACATGTTTTCATTCCTCTTGGTATATACCTAAGAGTAGAAGAGTTGAGTCATATGGTAACTTTATGTTTAATACTTGGGGAGCCACCAAACTGGTTCTCAAAAGTGGCCAAACCATTTTGCATTCCCATGAACAGCGTGTGAGGTTGCCTATATCCCCACATCCT
>NW_006470905.1:0-273 GCF_000325575.1 Pteropus alecto | reverse complement strand
ATCCCAACTCTTCTTTTCATTCTGAGTAAAAGTTGGGGACAGCCTCGCTTAAAATTCGGATTTTGATAGAAGTGTAACTAAAACCAGAGGAGAAAGTTATTTGTTGACACCAGACTCTAAGAAACCTAACCTCTAAATCACATATCAAGTTTATTATGCAAAGTTAATGTCATCAACACATGGACATTGTTAACTATTGTCAAAAATTACTTATCGGGAATACAATATTAAATATTAGCATGGCCCTCAAGTAAAAATGGTTTCTGCATTTAA
>NW_006470904.1:0-273 GCF_000325575.1 Pteropus alecto | reverse complement strand
GCTGTAATTGTCTTGTTTCCTTGGTATCACCTCATCCCAGGACCTGAATTATTTTGCTCAGTTTAGATAGCTGTGGCAAGGCTGGTGTCAATTATCTTTTAAAATATAAGTGTTAATCAGACAGCATTCAAGATTGTCCCTACACAAATGTCACTCATTCACTCAACTTGGACCTGCCCTCCCCAGCAGGAGAGCAGGAGGTGGAAGGAGGTAGAGGCAGCCCCTTGGAACTTGCACAGAACCCTGAATGGCCCCGGGGGCGGGGGGCGGGGA
>NW_006470903.1:0-273 GCF_000325575.1 Pteropus alecto | reverse complement strand
GGAGCCTGCAACTCTCATCCAGACGGTTATGACCTAGAGGAAACCTTTGTCATCACTTCATAGAACTGTGTTTGTCTTCAATGCTGTGTTGGGACCGGGCTCCGACTGGGAAAGGAAGGCTCTGCTTGCATCCAGCGTATTGTCAAACTATGTGTAACCAGCAAGAAAAGGACCTGTCTTTAAGGGAAACAAACAAGCAAACAAAAAGGGGAGTGAATTAAGTCTGAAGGGGCTGAATGAGACATTCATGGTTAGAGGACACCTTTTCACAGG
>NW_006470902.1:0-273 GCF_000325575.1 Pteropus alecto | reverse complement strand
TTGTGGAGCAAAAGCGCACGGTGTGTCATATTGAGGGTGGCTGGCGCGGTCTAGCCTGGGCAGGGGGTAGGGGGACTTCCCCGATGACGTGGGCTGAGAGCTGAAGGAGCACGGACGTGAACTTGGGGCACAATGACAAGAGCCAGGAGCAGCCTGGGTAGAGGGCCAGTGGTGTGGTGCGCAAGGCCCTGAAAGGCGGGTGTGGGTCGGGGGCAGAGGGTAAGGGAAGCGCGCTGCGAAATGAACTTTGCTCGGTGTCCATTTTTATCCATT
>NW_006470901.1:0-273 GCF_000325575.1 Pteropus alecto | reverse complement strand
ACATAGCTCCTAGAATAACTACCATTAAAATGTGCTGGTGAGGACGAGGGACAACTGGACCTCTTACGTGACTGGAGGGAATGTAGAATGTTTGTAAATACCTTACTCTTTCTACGTGAGGTACACTCTGAGATTCCTAGTCTAGCCCGTCTTCTATTCTGCCTTTAATGCTAATCTTGAAAGAGTAAACTTATTTGATAACCCAACAACAGGTCGCATCCTGCAGTTTGAAATGCACGGATTCAGCTAGCAATACAGGGATGCCTTGAAAAA
>NW_006470900.1:0-273 GCF_000325575.1 Pteropus alecto | reverse complement strand
GAGCGTCCACCTGTCCTCTCAGTGTAGGTAGGTACCTGGGAGAGACTCTAAGATGCTGTTGCTATTTCTGTTCATCAGGGAACAGAAAGGGGTGATTATGCCTTGGAGGTCTGTCCCGCAAGGCAGGTGGCGACGTACGAGAGAAGGGGGTTTGTTAGAAGAAAAGCGGAAACTCCAAAGGCCCCTGCTACTGAGCCATTGTCCTCTCTTAAGAACCGTGCTAACCCCCGCAAATGCAGTCTTTCATTTTATCTAATATCGACATGAAGTAGA
>NW_006470899.1:0-273 GCF_000325575.1 Pteropus alecto | reverse complement strand
TATTGGCTGCTTTGGCCTGTATCATACCCAATATGAGCAATAGCTGGTTGTACCCTAATAGACATCCACTTGGCACCCTGGCCCCTAGTGAACTCATGTATGTACTACACATCAACAGGCATGGGCAGCTACCTCTCTTTTACGGGAACATTTTTAAATCTGTTGGAATTTCAGCATCCAGGATATTGTCAGTGGTAAACTCAATTGGCACTAAAACCATCTATAATTCCATGGTCAGAGGTCTAGCAGCTATGGAACTCCATTGCAGATAGG
>NW_006470898.1:0-273 GCF_000325575.1 Pteropus alecto | reverse complement strand
AGTAAGAAGAGCCCCGGATCCCTACCCCGCTGCTCGGCCCCGCGTGGAGCGCGCCCTGAGGCATCGACCGCCTTCCACGGCCCTGGTCCACGCCTGGACACTGTCGCACGTGCTGGCCCGTGTCTGCCGACACTGCCCCGCCGCCCCCCGCCGCGCACGAATCCCTCTTTTACCCGATGGCCCTCTTCGGCCCTTGACAGCTCTCTCCAGTATTTTCTCCCTGGAGATGCAATGAGCGAAAGCTCTTCCTCCAGGACGGACTCCGGGCAGTGT
>NW_006470897.1:0-273 GCF_000325575.1 Pteropus alecto | reverse complement strand
AAGTAGGATGGAAGGAAGGAAAATGGGGAGGGAAACAGCATGAAAGGGAGCAAGTAAAAGGCAGGGAATAAAACAAGAAAGAAAAGAAAAAAGGAAGGAAAGAAGGAAAGTTTTAAAAGGGTAGGGTTATAGGAAAAAGTAAAATAAAAAAGAAGAGGAAATACAATTGTGTAACTGGAGTTAGAAGAGAGTAGAGGAAGGGAGGAGGAAGGGAGAGAATGAGGGGGGTTGGGAGGGAATTGGAGAGAGCAGTTAGAGGGAGAAAGATAAGGG
>NW_006470896.1:0-273 GCF_000325575.1 Pteropus alecto | reverse complement strand
GTGTGCAGGCCTACTCAGATCTGAGAGCCAATCCCACTAGCACATAGATGATAGAGCGAGAACTGTGTTTCATTTTCCTTCAGTTTGTAATCCTTTTCCAATTCATTTTTATTCCTTCCATTTCCACATTTGTCCTTTAGGAAATCTGTGCTCCCTCAGAAAATAACACCAATCCAAGACCTAACTCATTAACATAAGTGAGTTCAGGTAATTCCATACTTTTTAATACTCAGACCACATCTGGAGTAATGATCATTAACAGGTATCATACTT
>NW_006470895.1:0-273 GCF_000325575.1 Pteropus alecto | reverse complement strand
GTTGACCCGTAGAATATTCCAGAAGTGTTGCATGGAGTCCGGAACCCACCCTCGGGAGGCTCTGCAGCGTTACACTTGCCCACGTAGAAGACAGTCCGGGGCCACCGTGTAAAGAAGCCGCCAGTCTGCCGGGGGCCGGGGGGCCTGGTGAAAAAAACAGGTGGACACAGTCGATGCCAAGACACGCAGTGAGGGCGGCTCAGACCCGCCAGCCCCGCTGAGCCCCACGCGCATGCACGGTGAGCCCAGGCGGGCCGTCCTCAGAGTCACACC
>NW_006470894.1:0-273 GCF_000325575.1 Pteropus alecto | reverse complement strand
TCAGATCCTTGGAGGACCTTTAATCTCTCTGAAAATTTCTACTAGGTGCTACCTAAGGTCTTCTGAAAGTTGTAACCCGGTTATGACGGTCTCATCCTGGATTCGATCTTTGGCCTGGGGCCTTTTCTCAATTTGAGATTATATGCTCTCTGAAGGAGCTAGGAGAAAAATAGCTTCCCCCACCCCCCAAATCCAGCAAGTCCTGGCTTTTTTACATGTAATAGTTTGTCCTTCAGCCCTTCTATGCCTCTCATTTTTTTAACATAGACCACG
>NW_006470893.1:0-273 GCF_000325575.1 Pteropus alecto | reverse complement strand
GTTGGACGTAGCTCCATTTGTTTGTTTTTCCTTTTGTTTCCCTCCCCGAGGAGACATAGTCCACAAAATATGGCTAGGAGTGATGTCAAAATGTTTACCGTCTATGTTTTCTTCTAGGACTTTTATGGTTGCAGGTCTTACATTTAAGCCTTCATTCTATTTTGGGGTTTATTTTTTTATACAGTGTAAGAAAGCGCTCATTTCATTTTTTTTTTTTTGTATGTTCCTATCCAGTTTCCCCAACACTATTTATTGAAGAGACTGTCTTTACCC
>NW_006470892.1:0-273 GCF_000325575.1 Pteropus alecto | reverse complement strand
TAGATCTCTATCCCCCTATCTCTCCCTGACCACTTCTGTTTCTATACCATCTAAGGTTACTTTAAGTTGATATTGTGTAAACACTTTTGAGTTACTGTGAGCAGGGTACTGCACATGTAATGGGGAGAAAGGACAGAGAGATAACGATGCCTCTGTCTTCTGGAAGCTTTCAGACTAGTAGAGAAGAAAAGAGAAGTACTTATCTTCGAGATGAGTAATTCTTTCTAAGTCTCCTGATTTCCAATCAGAAAAAATAGACAGTTTTTCAACGTG
>NW_006470891.1:0-273 GCF_000325575.1 Pteropus alecto | reverse complement strand
GGCCCTCCCTCCCCAGGAGACTGTGCTGAGCATCCCCCGGTCCCAGGAGGGGTTCGAGTTGTGTCGTGTCTCTCCCCTCGGTGGGACTGTGACTGCGGTCACCGCATCATCCCCGTAGATGGTCCGGTCTTTGCACACGGGCGTTGGCTGCTCTCTCGGCTTGTCTGAAGGCTGGTACGTGCACACCTGCCTCCGGTCCGGATCTGTCACGAGGACGCTGGCCCCTGCTGCTGCCCAGGCCACTGTGCCCTTGGGCAGCTGGTGGGCTGGGGG
>NW_006470890.1:0-273 GCF_000325575.1 Pteropus alecto | reverse complement strand
TCTTCGAACTGATAATATAAAACCTAATCTCATATTGGATCACAAAACCTATTTCTCCACTTGAATTTAAATTAGGGAAGAGTTCAAAACAATTTGAAAATCTGTTTTTTCATCATGAACGGGAAAAAAGACATTGGGCATTTTACTTGGGAGGAAAGACAATACTATGCATGGACTTTTGTCTTCACAAGGTATTTTCCTAAGATTGATTTTCAGTTTAAATATATTTAGAAATTAATTCATAGAACCAAGCTGCTGTCTTCAGTTCCAATC
>NW_006470889.1:0-273 GCF_000325575.1 Pteropus alecto | reverse complement strand
CTGCCACCTGTATTAGTCTGCTAGGACTGCCATAACAGAATCCCACACACTGGTGGCTTAAACAATAGAAATTTGTTTTTCATGATCATTAAGAATGGAAGTTCAAGATCAAAGTGTTGGCAGCTTTGGTTTCTTCTGAGACCTCTCTCTCCTTGGCTTGCAGATGGTCATCTTTTCGTTGTGTCCTCACATGGTCCTTTCTCTATGTGTACAGCCCTGGTATCTCTTTGTGTGTGTAAATTTCATCTTCTTATAAAGACACCAGTCAGATTG
>NW_006470888.1:0-273 GCF_000325575.1 Pteropus alecto | reverse complement strand
TAGCAGGAGGCCCATACTCTGCCACTTGAGCAAGTTATTGAACCTTGCACTCTTACCATTCCCATGTCTAAGATGAACCCGATGTGTTTTTTCTCCTGACACTTGCAGTGAAAGTATCTTAAATTTAAGGTGGAAAAGTGAAAAAAAACAACAACAAAAACAAAAAACTTTTGCAAAGATATATGTAATTACCATTATTTTTTCCATATCACCATACATCTGAAGCCACTAATATATCCATATTAGTAAACATTGTAGTCTTGTCAACACTAC
>NW_006470887.1:0-273 GCF_000325575.1 Pteropus alecto | reverse complement strand
TCCTAATGGGTCTGGGAGGCATAAAAAAGCCCGAGAACACCACACTACAGCCCAGGAGACTGAGAATGCCACGCCTTGTGAGTGACCCCACCATGGCCTGGATGGTGCTTCTGCTGGGGCTCCTCACTTATGGCTCAGGTCAGGGGAATGGACGCTATACATTGTGGGTTCATCAAGGCAGGGATTCCAGGTGACCTTGTTTCTTAACAACTGTGTGTCTCCTGTTGCTTTTAGGCGTGAATTCTCAGACTGTGGTGACCCAGGAGCCATCAT
>NW_006470886.1:0-273 GCF_000325575.1 Pteropus alecto | reverse complement strand
CCCTCCCGCCAATATCTTCAACTTTACATAGAGGCTTTAACTGGGTTCAGACACATATAGGATCCAGATGGTCTCAATACCACGTCTCTTAAGGCCGTCTCCTTGCAACTGGTGGGAACAGAGGGGAGAACTTCCGGTCCAAGGCCAGGGGAGGGGAGAGGAGCCTCCTATTGCCTGGGTCTAGCTCTCAGGGCAACCTGCCTTCATGTCCTCCCGGTGACCTCCCACGACAATGCCTATGTGGCAAAACTACAAAGGAAAAGAAGAAAATGG
>NW_006470885.1:0-273 GCF_000325575.1 Pteropus alecto | reverse complement strand
CCTAGAGGTGACTCTACTTGGGGTGGGGAATCCAGACCAGGTCTCTGAGAAGAGGAAGGACACAGGCTATTGCTCAGGAACCCCCAGGAAATGAGATGTCATTCACAAGGTAGAGATGGGGAGGGCTGCGGTTTTCTGAGAATAAATGAGGGTCCATCTCCTCACTATTAAGAGGTCTCTGTCCCCCCTCATGACTCTACGTGAGGTAAAGGCCCATCCTGGGGACAGCCATGGGCACTTAGTGGCCTCCTCTCGTGCTGACGCCAGTGCCCC
>NW_006470884.1:0-273 GCF_000325575.1 Pteropus alecto | reverse complement strand
GTATTCTTATCGCTTCTCTACTTCCAGAACGTTGTCCGGGCGGTTTTAAAAACCCACGCTCCCTAGGGCACCTGGAGACGTCGCCGGGGGCCTCGGTGGCAGCGGGCCCATTTCGGCATGGCGCCAACAGGAATGAGGTGGGGGTGGAGGCGCGGCTCCCGTGAGCACATGCTCTAGTGTAAACCGGAGCCCAGCAAAACCCGAGTTAGAAAGGGGTCCTTTTACCGCGCATGAATTAGAGGGCCCCCCGCGTGGGAGCACGAGAGGCGACGC
>NW_006470883.1:0-273 GCF_000325575.1 Pteropus alecto | reverse complement strand
CAGAATCCACTGGGCCTGTGAGGGAAGGAGACGGGAAGAAGCTGAGGGCCGAGGACGGGGAGCCTCCGGCTGCAGCCATCACCGGCACGCTCGTACTTCAGGGGCGGCAAACACGTGTCAGAGGCTTTCCCAGTGCAGGGCTCACCTGCCCCCAGGAGACAAAGGGCCACGCAGCAGAGGAGCCTGGAGCCCATGGTGGTGGCATCAGGAGCCCAAGACATCTAGCTGCAGGGCGGGGTCTCCAGGGCCAGTGGTTTCAAGCTCTGTACCTCC
>NW_006470882.1:0-273 GCF_000325575.1 Pteropus alecto | reverse complement strand
TTCCTATATAAATGTTTTCGTAATCGAGCGTGTGGGTCCAGGTAACGTGTTATGCAGACACGTGAAACAGTTAAAACCACTTCAGATAAAATGGGCAACCACCTTCAGATACCATTTCTTCCAAGTGGACCAAATGATTTCTAGGGTGAAATGATGAAAATGTTCATTTTTAAGCTTCCAAGTTTGTTTTGTTCCAATGTGGAAAAAAATTGAGTTTTTTCTCAATTGCTATTTAGCATACAAGTTATTTAAAATTTATGATTTATTTTTCTT
>NW_006470881.1:0-273 GCF_000325575.1 Pteropus alecto | reverse complement strand
TCTGTCAGAATGAAAGCTGGTTTATTTGAATATAACTTCACGAACTCTTCTGAGGATATCCCCGGTTACAGCCACTCTCTGCACCTGGGAGGTCAGCGCAGAGAGCCCGCCTGCACAGGATGTGGACGTGAGAAACGTCTGAACCTGCAGAGAATTGTAATGAGTTTAGTTAGGCCAACGTGACAATTGTCAGGAAGCAAAATATCAGTGGGTTATGAAAATGCTCTGGAGAAGGGCTGTTTTGCAGCTTATTTTATACATTAGAATCACAGG
>NW_006470880.1:0-273 GCF_000325575.1 Pteropus alecto | reverse complement strand
TTTTCCAAGGTCATCTCATGTGACACTTTACCAGAAGATGTCTTCAGATTCCAGATCTAGAACAAATTCCACGTCTAGATCTTTGAAATTTCTCTTTTCTTATCCTGCAAACTAAAGTGTCACAGTTTGATGGTACCCAGTCCCCGCTGTATAGCCTCTGTCTCTGAGACAAAGAGGTCTGGGAAATTGCTTGGCAGGTGCCCGGTGGCATGCTTCAGGGTGGGGAGTCACTGAATCAGCATGCAGGACGATCCAATCTGAGTTGCCAAAAAC
>NW_006470879.1:0-273 GCF_000325575.1 Pteropus alecto | reverse complement strand
ATGTTTGTTAAATAAATGATGATCTTAATACAAAAGGGATAATTTTATACTGTTATAATGTAGAAAATCAAGTGTGTTGACATCTAGTCTGATCAGGATAATACTTCACTTTTTTTCAAGTATGACAATGAGTATTGATAGGTACAAGTACATAAAATCAGGGCACAAGCATGATGATAAATTAAGTAGACTTAATTTCAATACTATAAGAGGACCAACTCGAATTCTCACCATTTGTTTCACACCTAGAAAAACGACTTCCAGGGTATTAAC
>NW_006470878.1:0-273 GCF_000325575.1 Pteropus alecto | reverse complement strand
ATAGTGTCTCCAGGGAAAACGATGAGAAAGGAATAAAACAGAACAAACCTCTTTTTTATTTTCTATATGACTAGATTATTGGGATTTTCACAATGAGCATATTCCTTTTGTCATTAAAACAGCTAAAAACAAGGTAACTAAGAGACATAGTGATTAAATGCAATGCGCCATCCTGGATCGAATCATCAAAAAGGACACTTAGAAAAAACTAGTGAAATCCAAATAAAGCCTATAGTTTAGATTTACAAATTAAGTAAAAATATAACAATCATC
>NW_006470877.1:0-273 GCF_000325575.1 Pteropus alecto | reverse complement strand
CGCAGCGAACTGAGCTCGGCGTGGAAATATTCCCACTGGGTGCTCAGCCTGCTGTTTTTCAACCAGGTGCATTTTTTTTTTTAAAGATGCCTGTGCAGTGGGAGGGGGGCGTCCGCCGCACCCGCAAACCTGGCTGCTCATCGCCACGGCCCTGAGGATGCCGGGGAAGGGGCCGGGGCATAGGACATGATGCCGGGGACCTCCGCGTCCGGTGTAAACACGGACGCCGGCCGTGCCGGGGGGACCGCCCGATTCCGAGGTCTTCACCCCAAA
>NW_006470876.1:0-273 GCF_000325575.1 Pteropus alecto | reverse complement strand
AATGAGCAAATCAAATAAATGAAGAGAAGACTAATTCTTTTCTCTCTTTTATACAAACAACTTAGCAGGGATCAGGCAGTAAATTTAATAAGACTTTAGTGAAGTATATAGGGACAGTAGAAGGAAAAATACAATGAAGAAAATAACAATAAGTAAGCCCATTCCTCAGGTTTATTCTAGACCAGCTCTTTGTTTTACTTACGGTCTGCCCACACTGGTAGCGTCTCAGTGCCTTAGCGTCTAAGCAAAGTAACCCTTATCCTACAAGGAAGA
>NW_006470875.1:0-273 GCF_000325575.1 Pteropus alecto | reverse complement strand
TAACCCTCACCCTCCTCGTGTTGAAGTGGGGTGACTTCTGCGGGTGGGGTGGCGGCACATAGACCTCCTGCCCGGTGTCCGTCACCTGTCAGTTCGTGGCGGGCGGTCCCGCGGGTTGAGAACAGTGCCATGGAAGTGGAGAGCGTGTTCACCCGCTCACATCTGTCCTTAGCGGCCTTCGCCGTCTCCGTGGAGGGAGCAAACACCCCCATTGGGAGAGCGCATGAGACTTTACCCTGCAGCGTCCTGGTCCAGAGGTCGTAGACTCGTTGA
>NW_006470874.1:0-273 GCF_000325575.1 Pteropus alecto | reverse complement strand
ACACAGATTATAAGTGAGTTGCAATGATGTCGCCATATTCAACTCCATCCTCATGTGGTACTCGAATCCATGGGACAGAAAAGATGAATGCGTGCGGGACATAAACGTCTCTCTGTCCCTTAAGATAAAAACCACGAACCGCTCATGGCGCTCCACAGAAAAAAATACGCGTTGGTTTCTTCACCAACCCAGAGGTCCAAGTAGGGAGGTTGCTGTGTCAAAACAAACCAGCCAGCACTGCACAGTTTACCCTCTAGAATTAGGAGCTTGCTG
>NW_006470873.1:0-273 GCF_000325575.1 Pteropus alecto | reverse complement strand
TGGGGCAGCTGGCAAGTCTGTCTCCAAGTATCTTCTCACGAGTAAAACTCTTGACCTTTGAAGCTGGAGAGCTGTAGGGGTTCGCACAACGGGAAGCTGCGCTGTCCCTCCCTGCTTCCCCCTGCCAACCCTCCCTGGCTTCGGGCTGCCGTCCTTCTGCCCGCTGCCCTTGCCACCACCCGCTAGGAACGCCAGTCCGTGTCCGATTCGGAACTACTCACAGGAGCGGAGAACGCGCGCCGATTCTGCGGGTGACGCCGCCCTGGTAGTCGC
>NW_006470872.1:0-273 GCF_000325575.1 Pteropus alecto | reverse complement strand
GGGGAGGGGGCGAGGCACGCTGGGGTCAGAGACAGTGGCGAGACAGACTCCCAATTTCTCCGTGTTCCCTGCACACCCTCAATTCCCCCATGTTCCCTGCAGGCCCCCAATTCCCCCCGTGTTCCCTGCAGACCCCCAGCTCCGCCCGTGGCCGTAAACACGGAGCCCGCAGCCCGCAGAGCAGACCCCGTCACCTGCTGGCTTCCCGCCCACGGCCGGGCCGCCCCGTCGCCAGCCCGTGTCTGCCCCACGGAGATTTATGACGGCCGCCGT
>NW_006470871.1:0-273 GCF_000325575.1 Pteropus alecto | reverse complement strand
TAGATCTATATTTACATATCTACATCTATCTATAGATCTATAAATATATATATAAAGATAAAAATGACAATACACGTCTCATCAGAAAGACAAGCTGCAAGACAATGGAGCAACATCTTTAAAATACTCAGAAAAATACTGTCAACCTAAAATTCTATACCTAGTAAAAATATCTTTTAGAAATGAAGGAATATTGAAGACTTTTTAAAGACATACAAAAGCTGAACAAATTCATCACCAGCAGACTTGTATTCCAAAAAAAAAAAAAAAAAA
>NW_006470870.1:0-273 GCF_000325575.1 Pteropus alecto | reverse complement strand
CACACATGCGTGTTTACAGGCATGGAGGCATGTGTTTGTGTGCGCACATGTGTATTTGCACGCGTGGGGGCATGTATAAGCATTTGCATAAACGTGTGTAAGCCCTGAGGTGAACCCCCATCCGGCCGCCACCCGCAGCCCCCGCATCCTCCGGGCACACGCGGGTGGCTGCGGGGAGGGGCGCGAGATCTTTGCTCAGTGTCCCATCCGCATCTGACAGTTGGGGGCGATCATCGTCCAGTCGTGACATGTGACCCGGGTGGGGTTTTCTTC
>NW_006470869.1:0-273 GCF_000325575.1 Pteropus alecto | reverse complement strand
AGCTGTCCTGCCTCACCTAGAGCCCTGTGTCCTACACCATCTGGACCTGGCGTCAGCCACAGAGTCCCCATCCGAGTGAGGGGGCAGCGTGCATGGGCCTGGGGCATCGCACAGTGTGGTGCCCTGACTCGACGTGGGGGCCTCGCCCGCAAGCACCCCTGCCCCCCCCACGGTGCCGCACTGTGCCCTGAGCTTCCTTACCCCTGTTCTGGTCTCCCCCAGCGCAGACGGGGCCACACCTCCTTCCAACACCGCCGTCCACAAACTGCCTGT
>NW_006470868.1:0-273 GCF_000325575.1 Pteropus alecto | reverse complement strand
TTATACATGTAAGATCAGGAGCCAGAGACCGACGCATGTTTTTTATTTACTTCCCATGAACATTGTGTGATCCTGCCTCTGCTTATTTTCGTAGTGCACGTTTTATAAGACAGACTGCATTTATCTGAACCTCACATTTTAGGAGATGTGGGACAGAAAAAGCAAATTGCGTGATACAATTTTCCCTTCTAGGGATTTATTTTATGGGAGAAAACTCTAATTTCACTTTCTCAGATGCTACATAGTGGGTTTTAATGTAGTTCGGTATGACAT
>NW_006470867.1:0-273 GCF_000325575.1 Pteropus alecto | reverse complement strand
TCAGTAAGAGAACACAGGACTGGAACAACACTATCGACCAAACAGACATATGTACACAACACTCCTCCCAACAACAGAATATCCATTCTTCTAAAGTCCATGTAGAACATTCTTCGAGGCAGATGACATGTTAGACCACATACAGGTCTTAATACGTGTTAAAAGACTGAAACCATACAAAGCATCTTTTCTGACTGACCACACTGTAATGAAACTATAAAGTGGTTTTTAAAAAAACAAGGGAAACTGGAAAACTCAAAAAATGTGGAAATT
>NW_006470866.1:0-273 GCF_000325575.1 Pteropus alecto | reverse complement strand
TGAGGTTGCAGGGCAAACCCCACACCTTGAAATCTGGAAAAACAGGAGAATCCAGAGAATCTTGTCTGTTATCTACTTGCCTGGAGCAGAAGCCGCTGGAGCCACAGACCTGCAGGAACAGTGATATGGTAACTTGACAGAGTCCTGGAGATGAGCATGAGAGCGAGAAATTCCTGGGATTGCGGTCTTAGGGTGGGAGAGTGACCCGGTGCGTGCGTGTGGGCTACACTTGGTGACCTTTAATTCGGGAGTCTCACCAGGTTCTCGTGGTAA
>NW_006470865.1:0-273 GCF_000325575.1 Pteropus alecto | reverse complement strand
TTTTTAAAATCATATTTTATCAGTTATCTTATAACTTGGACTTAAATATACTTGGCTGGAAAAAAATTTGCAACAACTTCTTGGAGATGTCTTAAAATATTTGAGGTAGAGCAAGGAAAGGGGGTTACATTTTGAGGGGAGTTGATTTTTAGCATGTAAATTGATAAGGGCTAAGCAGAGTTTCTCAACCTTGGTACTGCTGATATTTTGGGCCAGATAATTCTTTGTATGGGGGCTGTTGCATGCATTGTAGGATGTTTAGCAGCATCCTTG
>NW_006470864.1:0-273 GCF_000325575.1 Pteropus alecto | reverse complement strand
CTACTCAGTTTGGTTCCCAGTCGTTCAACATTCCTTCAGCAGACACTTTCTGAGCCTCTCCTGTGAGCTGGGGGTACATTGATGAAGAGACCAGCAAAGTTCCTACCTTGGTATTATACTCAGCTTAGACCTTTTATGAACAGACCTCACAGTGTCAGACCCACTGTTGTGCTCAAGATCAGGGAGGGACTGCTTAATTGAACGAGATTTTCTTTTGGAGTGTCAATCAGTGGTCGTTGGCACCAATTCAGTACCAACAGGAATCCCCAGTCT
>NW_006470863.1:0-273 GCF_000325575.1 Pteropus alecto | reverse complement strand
GCCAAGGCTTCGCCTTTTCTCTTATTAACAGGAGGTGTAAGAATTCAGGTAAGAGGCCCCGGAGCTTGGGGCAGAAAAACGTCACGACTGCAGAGAGGAGGTCCCCTGCCCTCCGCCCCGACCCCTACGTGGACGCCTTTTCCTCTTCCACGTCTTGGTTTCAGGGACTTTTATTTTTCCTTTCTCCATCTGCTTTGTAGCTTTTCTGATTTTTCACATCTAAAGTTTGTTTCAGAGATCTAATGGACAATTAACTCAAAAGATGATGGATGT
>NW_006470862.1:0-273 GCF_000325575.1 Pteropus alecto | reverse complement strand
TGTGAAAGCCTTTGAGACATAGTGAGTGTCCTGACTAACTAGCTCTTCTCCACCTTTCACGGCCTTTAAGCAACTTACACTCTGCAAATGGCAGAGAGCTGAGAGTCACGCAAATAATTCTCTCGTTAAAACGTAAATTGTGTCCTGGGAATGCAATCGATTTAAAGGTTCTACTGCACAGAGACTGAGTGAGAGCAAAACTAGGGTTGCATTTAACTGGACTTAGGGATTTGCCCCATTAGGATGGATGGATGGATGGATGGATGGATGGAT
>NW_006470861.1:0-273 GCF_000325575.1 Pteropus alecto | reverse complement strand
CTTTCTGGAGGCCTGTGTTCCTGGCCTTATTTCCTTGCTGTTTTTCTGAGAAATGAGATCAGCTCCCTCTATTTGCTCTAATGCGCTAGCAGTCCTCAGCTCAAGCAGATTCTGTGCTTTGATCAGGGCCAAGGTAGCTACATGTTGGATATGAGATGCTTATGGATAGTTTTCGGGGCGCAAATGGGACAGACTCGTGGTATGAGTATTCTATAGTGATCAATCATTGAATGTCGATTCTCCAAGACTGGGACAAATGCGTTTGTCTTCTTG
>NW_006470860.1:0-273 GCF_000325575.1 Pteropus alecto | reverse complement strand
GGGACAAAGCGGCCAGGTCCCCAGTGCAAAAGCCCCGGGCACACTGGCCATCTCTCTCTCTCTCAGATCCGCAGATGGACCGGCCGCCTGGGGGAGTGGACAGAGTCCCCCAGACATCCCGACACCCCCAAACTCCTTCTCCCCGGCCCTCTGAACCCCAGATCACGGCCGCCGCCGCCCCGGGGCGTCCTCCTCACCCGACTCGGCTGAGGATCTCCTGGAATCCGGGTCGCTGTCGCCGTCGCCATCGGGTGGCGGGGAGAAAACTTCGGG
>NW_006470859.1:0-273 GCF_000325575.1 Pteropus alecto | reverse complement strand
AGCTAGTGATGTTGAGCATCTTTTCAAATATTTCTGAAGCAGGAGAAATTCTGATGTGAAGAGGCCAGGAGAGACGATGAGGTTGGCGAGCTCGGCAAGGAGATAAGTCTCATGAGATCCGTAAGGAGCCGGGATGGATCCAGGACAGAGGTGGAAGGATGAGCTATGGAAGCCGATCCAAGACGTGTCTTTCATCGTCAAGGGAGGGAGCAAGGAAAAGATGGAGATCTGACGAAGAAAAACTGACATAGCCGCCATTGCTGGCTTTTTATT
>NW_006470858.1:0-273 GCF_000325575.1 Pteropus alecto | reverse complement strand
TGACCTGAATTATTGTACATATATTATTTTTCTTTTCATTTTTCTTTCATTTTAAATAATTTATTAGTTGTTTACAAGTAATTTTGTATTTAAAAAGTGGTTTTGATTAAGTTAGAGTTAGTGAGAAAGTAACATGATAGAAGAACAAAGTTATAGGATGGATGTTACCTGACTTCAAGACTTACTGTATTGCTACAGATATAAAAACTGTGTGATATTGGCTAATAAATAGACAAGTAGATCAATGGAATAGAATAAAGAACCCAGAAATAG
>NW_006470857.1:0-273 GCF_000325575.1 Pteropus alecto | reverse complement strand
TGATGTGCTTGGCCCCAGCTGCCCAGAATTTTGGGGACCACCATATGTGGTTGCAGACAGGGGTACCCATTCTGAAGACTCAGCCTGCCTCGGTCTCAGCACCCAAACCCCACTTCGGGGTGCAGAGGTTTGCCTCTCCCAGGAGCCTGGTGGGGACAGGGAGACGGCAGGACCTGGGAGAGCAGACCGAGGGCCACCCCCAGGCCCTGCGCCCCCGGCAGGCCCCCTGCTGGCGCCCACACAGCCTCTCAGCCCTGCAGCCTTCACTGCGGA
>NW_006470856.1:0-273 GCF_000325575.1 Pteropus alecto | reverse complement strand
TATATTTATAGAAGGATACAAGAATAAAGGAGGACAGAAAACAAGGCCATCAGCAAGTAAAATTGAAGAGAAGGAAGAGAAAAGAAGGAGGAAATTTTCAGAAATCATTTTGCCCTGGTGGTTGAAATTTCCCCAATGAGATTGAGACCTTAGAGATTGTCTTTAGTTAAAATGCTAGGACATTCCTGAGATGGACAACTCACTAAGTGTTATCAGACATGAGTTCGACCCCATTCATCTGATGTGACAGCTGAGGCCATAAGGGAGGAGCAG
>NW_006470855.1:0-273 GCF_000325575.1 Pteropus alecto | reverse complement strand
GAAAGAAGAGAAGCGACAACCAGCGCTACAGAAATACACAAGATTAAAAGCGAACACTACAATCATATGCCACCTAACTGGACGACCTGAAATAAATGAATTAATTCATGGGAACATACAATCTTCCAAGAAGGCTGAATCGGAAATAGAAAATCTGAACAGACCAAATACTGCTAATGAAATTCAACCAGTAATCAAAAAACTCCAAAACATAAAAGCCCCGAGCCACATGGCCACAGGTGAATTTTCCAAACATTCAAAGAAGAATTAACA
>NW_006470854.1:0-273 GCF_000325575.1 Pteropus alecto | reverse complement strand
AATTTCGT
Organism: Pteropus alecto; assembly: GCF_000325575.1. Taxonomy (NCBI): domain Eukaryota; kingdom Metazoa; phylum Chordata; class Mammalia; order Chiroptera; family Pteropodidae; genus Pteropus; species Pteropus alecto. The sequence continues at coordinate 265 of NW_006470854.1, read as the reverse complement.
GTCAAAAATTGATCGTAATTATCTCAGAGATGACATCATTAATTTACATGAGGTAGAAATATTATAGGCAATCTTCTCGAATCACGTGCTACCAAATTAAAATTAGTAACAAAAGCTGAAAAGAGGAAGGCCTTTACGCCAGGAAATTTTTTAAAGACTGTGACTGTGGCATCTTTGGAAAAATGGCGGAGTCAGAGACTCCCTCAGTTCTCTCCCTTTGAACAAACAAGAAGCTGAACATCTAAAACTCGACAAAAAACACCCA
>NW_006470853.1:0-273 GCF_000325575.1 Pteropus alecto | reverse complement strand
CAAGCTACTCTGCCACTTGGGCCACCTGATCCAGCAGATGCAATGGTGCTTGGAGTGTCATTAGCCAATAGGGATACTGTTTGGAGCCTTTGGCAGGCCCCTATAGGTGAATTGCAGTGCGGGCCTTTCAGATTTTGGAGCAAAGCCCACCATCCTCTGCAGATAACTAGTCTCCTTTTGAGAAGGATGCCTCAGCCTGCTTCTGGGCCTTACAGAGACTGAATGCTTAACCACTGGCCACCAAGTTACCAAGCAACCTGAGTGTTACCCGAC
>NW_006470852.1:0-273 GCF_000325575.1 Pteropus alecto | reverse complement strand
CTAATGATTTCTCAGTTTTGATGTGAATTTTCTCAATGATATGCACTCGTCATTTCACTAATTTTTCTTATATACAATTAAAGATAGGTGACCATAACTTAAAGCACGAAGCCTTTCCACTGGTAATAGAACAGAGTTTGGGCATTAACAAACCTGGATCAAAGCTTGGACTGTTTTGTAAGTTACTCATTTGAAGAGCTTGGAAGCACAGCCAATCGTTGCTGTTATTTTCAGGAAATAGAGTGGAGACCTTGGCACACAGAATCTAGCCTA
>NW_006470851.1:0-273 GCF_000325575.1 Pteropus alecto | reverse complement strand
TCACATTCTTCTAGCCACAAAACTACGAAATCTGTGAGTTTAAATTTAACGTGATATACACACAGTTTATAGAAAAATTTAAAAATTTTTATTGAATGATATATAAGATTTAAAAACATGAAGAGTTATAGCATGTATTTGGATGGAAGGTCTCAGTATTTTAAAATTTTGATTCTCCCCCAAATAATCTATAAAATCAAAGGTAGTTCAATCTAGCTTAAATTTAATTTAATATTTGTGAGAATATTAATTTATATTATATTATTTATGAGA
>NW_006470850.1:0-273 GCF_000325575.1 Pteropus alecto | reverse complement strand
CTTATCGATAAACACGGCTTCCTCCCAGCGGTGGGGGCCGCGAGGATCATTCTCAACGACCTGAGCATCCAGTAAGTGCAAAGAACTAGTAAACACGATATGAATAAAGCCACAAAACATGCATTTCCCAGGTGGCCTGAGCGCCAGGCGGTCTCCTAGGCTCTCCACTGCATCGTCGCCTCCCTGACCAGCGGCCACTATAAGTACTGTTTGTTTGTTTGTTTGTTTCCTTGTGAAGGAGAGGCCTCTGCGGGCTGTGTTCCCAGGCCCCCT
>NW_006470849.1:0-273 GCF_000325575.1 Pteropus alecto | reverse complement strand
GCACTGGAGAGGGGCCGACGCCTCCCACTTCCAGCAGAGGGACCTTGGGGCTTGCTGACGAGACGTCCCCGGAGTGGGGACTGAGTCGGGGCGACCCTTCCCGTGCCAGGAGGAATCTAGTTGGCGCGATCACAAGCACCCCTGACTCTGAAGGCCAGCATCGTTGTCGGCTCGCCTGTTTGATTCTATAACTCATCGGGGCGAGGGCGCCGTGGGCGCGTCTTCTACGGGAGACGCATGAGACTCGGAGCCGAGTGACACGACCGGATGCGG
>NW_006470848.1:0-273 GCF_000325575.1 Pteropus alecto | reverse complement strand
GCATTCCTGTTAAAGTGAATGACAGGCCATTAACATAAGTGGTGTTGTCCAGGCAAAGTAGTCCTGAGCTTCCCTACAGGCAAAAGAAGGAAAATCTCTTAACCATGGGCAGCTGTTGCCAAGGACATTTTCAGGCTAATATGACTAGAGTTTCCTGGATTTGTTTCAAATTTGTTTCAAATTTTCCCTCTAGATTCTCTGGCCAGGATTTTAAACTAATTGGTCTCTGTTCTTCACCAGATTTCTATAACTCTGAGAGATCTGAAACACACA
>NW_006470847.1:0-272 GCF_000325575.1 Pteropus alecto | reverse complement strand
GAGCCCTGCTAAAGTGAATTCTGCTCCGTAGGGTTAGCTCCTCACCAGCCAATCTTCATAACCAATCAGCCCAAGGATCAATCTCTCCCACTGAAGTGCAAACTGGAACCAAGTCTCAACTACATCAGAAGGGAACACACAACCCACAGAAGGGACACACACATTGAGCATCTCGTTCAGGTGATCAGAGAAGGCAGTGACATTGGGCCCCTGGTAGATAAAGCCATCCTACTAAGACCGGGAGGCTTAGAAACCCTACTTAATACATAGAA
>NW_006470846.1:0-273 GCF_000325575.1 Pteropus alecto | reverse complement strand
TGTGAGGTATATTTCATTGTGGTTTTGATTTGGGCCTCCCTGATGATTAGTGATGTTGAGTATTTTTTCATTTATTGGCTGTTCGAATATATTTTTTGAGATATGTCTATTCAAGTCCATTTTCCATTTTTAAATCAGGTTTTTTTTTTTTCTAGTTATTCAGTTGTTTAAGTTCCTTCTATATTTTGGATGTTAACACCTTATCAGATATATGGTTTGCAAATAGTTTCTTTGATTTTATAGGTTGTCTCATCACTCTGTTGATTGTTTCCT
>NW_006470845.1:0-273 GCF_000325575.1 Pteropus alecto | reverse complement strand
GGCAGGGGCTCCACGGAACTGGGCGGCATCCTGGCGCCCGGGTACCTGGGCTGCAGTGGCCAGTGGGATACGATGAGGCCTCAGAAAGGGAGCGTATCTGGGGACATGTCCTCAGGCTCCTCCACGTGCCAGCTTCACTCCAAACCCACAGGTAAATCACGCAGCCGTGAGATGAAATCCCACTGGGTCGCCTCTTTCTCGCCTGGGCAGGGCTTTTGTCATTTCTCCTCTAGTTCCTGGGCTCACAGAGTGGGGATAAAACGAAAGGGCCAT
>NW_006470844.1:0-272 GCF_000325575.1 Pteropus alecto | reverse complement strand
TTTGCCAAACGCCTGGAACTTCTGACGGTCAGTGTGCCCTGGGGTAGAGTTTTCTTATAGTCCCTCCTGATCATGTCAGAACAGTGTGTCTGACAAAAACATTCTCGATTTGCCACAATGCCTAATACATAGGTTGGCTCTCTTATTAAGTAGGTCAAAAGCGGCTCAGGCCCAGTTCCATGTTTTAAGGCCTCAAATATGTTCAAGACACCATGCCAAGTTTCCTGATTTCAAGATTATCATTCAACTCAGACTTTGGCATGTGCAAAAAA
>NW_006470843.1:0-273 GCF_000325575.1 Pteropus alecto | reverse complement strand
GTTTGCTCTCCGTATCTATGAGTCTGTTTCCATTTGTTTGTTTGTTTATTTATATAGTTTTTAGATTCCAGAAACAAGTGATATTGTATGATATTTGCCTCCTAGCGGGTATTATGCTAAGTGAAATAAGCCAAACTGGTTACTTTTTATGCATCATTATATCTAATAGAACATAGGTAGGATATACTCACAACTGACTGGATTGGCAATTTAAATATTACCCACAAGGAAACTTTTTATATAACTTCAGATAAAAGAGGTTAGTCAACTCTT
>NW_006470842.1:0-273 GCF_000325575.1 Pteropus alecto | reverse complement strand
AGGGTTAGTATTAGTTAGGGTTAGCTATAGTTTAGCATTAGGGATAGGATAAGAAGATAGGGTTAGTGATATTTTTATTGTAAAATTTAAGGTTATGGTTAGTGTTATAGATAGGGTTATGTTCAGTGTAAGATGTAAGAGTTAGGATTAATGTTAGGATTAGAGTTTGGTTAGGTTAGCGTTAGGGTTAGTTTTAGAGTTAGGTTGAGTTAGCGTCAGGTTTCATTTAATTTAAGGGTAGGTTTATGGTTAGTGTTAGAGTTATGGTTAGAT
>NW_006470841.1:0-273 GCF_000325575.1 Pteropus alecto | reverse complement strand
GTGAGGTCAACCAAGATTTGCCTCGCCTAAAAAAATAAAAAAAGAAACTCTATGTAGGATAAAATTTTATGAACAGTTGCTATTGTGTACTTAGGGTCTTATATGAAGATATGTTGTGTTTTGTAGTAAAATTCTGAAATATCAAAAAAAGATGAATGGTCATATTGTAACTTTCATAGAAAGGTGCCATCATGCTATGATGTTTGTTAAGTCACACGTTTGCTTTTTTCACTCTTCAAGTAGGGGTAATCTCTTTAAGAACAAGAACCTTAT
>NW_006470840.1:0-273 GCF_000325575.1 Pteropus alecto | reverse complement strand
AAGTGGAAGAGGGCCCTCCTTGGACTGATTGCAGCAGGCAGATGCTGTGTTGGGGGTGGTCTCCTCTGGTCCTTGACAGCAGCCTTTGTTTGTCCGGGAACGAGGTGCTGTGAATTCACGTCTCTGGCTGCCGTTGTTTATTCTTTTCTCTGAGTCATCCCGGTGGACACAGGCTGACTGCGGGTCCCATTATGGGGGCAGAACCCCAGGGCCCTGCTGCCCCCTCCATTCATCTGAGCTGCAAGCCTTCTCCTTGTCTCTGCTCCCGGACCC
>NW_006470839.1:0-273 GCF_000325575.1 Pteropus alecto | reverse complement strand
GATGCTTGTCAGATAACTTGGTTCATTATTCTGCTCTGTAATGTTGTATAGATTTGAGAATTTCCATAATAGAAGGATTTTCTTTAAACATCATGTGTTTCATATGTGTACTGAAGTAAAATAGAGCATTTTTAGCAAATTTTAAATGATTAAAGAGGTCCACAGAGAAATAGAAATCTTCCATCCGCATAATACAAACAGAAACTACAGTCCAATGCGAGGCAACATCAAAATCCTATACAAAGTTAAAGAGAGGCTGGAGAAAAAGAAGTG
>NW_006470838.1:0-273 GCF_000325575.1 Pteropus alecto | reverse complement strand
CTGGGGCAGCGGACGCACGCAGGATGCACCGGGACGCGAGCACACACGTCCCCCTCCCGACAAACACAGGCATGCACACTCACACACATGCACACTCACACACTCGCATGCATGCTCGCACATGTGCACTCACGCGTGTGAGCACTCACATGTGTACACTCACACACATGCACGCTTGCACATGTGCACACTCACACTCACGCGCGTGCACACTCACACGTATGCACACTCACACATATGCACACTCACACTCACACGCATGCACGCTCGCAC
>NW_006470837.1:0-273 GCF_000325575.1 Pteropus alecto | reverse complement strand
GATCTCTTAGGGGCTGGAGTTCATGCCTGACCTCATGCTGTCCTAAGATGTATCCATTCCTGGCTCTGGGCAGCAATATAGTACATAGTGACCTTGACCTACAGGACATCACACTGGTCTACTACATCAGGGGTCCCCAACCCCCAGGTCACAGGTCACACATCAGGAGGTGAGCACTGGGCATGTGAGCAAAGCTTCATCTGTATATTTGCAGCCACTCCCCAGCACTAACGTCACAGCCTCAGCTCCACTTCAGATCATCGGGCATTAGAT
>NW_006470836.1:0-273 GCF_000325575.1 Pteropus alecto | reverse complement strand
GTCGGTGGCTATGGAGTAGCAGCCATGGGACAACAATAATCATAATGCCAGCTCTAATCTGGATGTCGCAGTAGGTGGTTTGCATTTCATTCACTCATTAAGCTTCAAGGAGAAAGAGGCTCCGGGCAGCTAAGGACCGTGCAGACCGCACGTCTAGGCCGTGGGGCAGTCAGGGCCCTCAGGGCTCGCGCGGGCTCCGTTGCAGGCCGCTTCGTCTCTCTTTCCAGTTGCCCTGCAGGATGCTGCTCTCACTCCCCAAATTTCCAGTCCCCC
>NW_006470835.1:0-273 GCF_000325575.1 Pteropus alecto | reverse complement strand
TGAGAGAAGGCTAAGTGTTGGGCAGAGTGAACTTTCCGGTTCCTTGAAAGTGAAAGTATGAACACCATGGCATGACTTGGTGCCGTCAGGGACGATGGAGATTGTCCTGCTCTGGTAGTGACCTTCATGTCGCCTGCATGGCGCATGAGCACACATGAAAGCCACTGCACGAGGCAGCATCCTAAGATGAAGCCCACCTGTGAGAGACTGGTTCTCATTTTGGAAAGAGGAGCGATCTCCAAACCACTGGTGCAGCTTAAAAGTGCTGACCTC
>NW_006470834.1:0-273 GCF_000325575.1 Pteropus alecto | reverse complement strand
CTTGGTGCACAGCGCAGAAGGGTGTGGGGGGAGGAGCCTGGCCGTGGCAGAGTCAGAATAGCGTTGGAGACAGCCTTCCCTTGGAAAGACCCCTAGTGGGGCAGCTCTGGCTTCATTTTTTCAGCTCCTGGCTTTGCAGTCTTCCTCTAAGCAGGGAGGTACTTTCACCTCATCTTTAAAGCTCTGCCCTTTGACCATTTGGCAGTTGTCCTCTTGACCATTTAGTTCAGGACTGAGGTGTTTAATTTGTTTTAAATCTTTCTTAAAACGGAA
>NW_006470833.1:0-273 GCF_000325575.1 Pteropus alecto | reverse complement strand
CTTTCTGCCTGGAACCCTTAATACTGTCAGTCATTTATGTTTTTGTTCCTACTAGATGTAACGACTTTCTTCAAAACACATGAGGCCCAAGTCAGAACAAGACAAAATGTGAAAAAGGCACAGAGCCCTCTTCTCAGGTGAAATGCGTGAGATCACAGGGACTGAACTAACGGGGCGCCACGCTGGGTGGAGCCACAGCGAGCCACGCCCCACCGAGGCCTGATGGCAGCACAGCCGATCCCTTCGCGCTGGGCGATTGGCACAGCCTGAACC
>NW_006470832.1:0-273 GCF_000325575.1 Pteropus alecto | reverse complement strand
CTATCTACAAAGCCAAAATTAGAGTAAAGGCTTGCTTTAGTATTTGAGGCTTATTAGAAACATATCATACTCATATATATTAATTTTACGAACTAATATTTGCCAATGTTTGACTAACAGCAACACCATCATCACATACAGAAGCATTTTTGTTGTTTTTGTTAAAAGGCCATTGAGCTTAGTAAGCATGTCCTCAAATATAAATATTAAATGTATAGTAAAAATATTAAAAATACCATGTATTTTAAGGATTTTACGTTATAGAATAATTTA
>NW_006470831.1:0-272 GCF_000325575.1 Pteropus alecto | reverse complement strand
CAGTCACATAATGTTTATTGAGTTTTTCCATGAAAAGTGCAGATAGTCTCCCTGTGCTTCTTTGCTTCTGTCAAAAGGATGAACAGACACAGTGGCTCAGTATTCAATGGGGTCGATAGGAGAGTTTTGAGGTTTTTACTGGTCATTATGACTGGGACATAAAGTTGCAGGGTGAGGTAGCAGGGGCAGAGAAAGTATCTTAAGACAAGATGCTAGATGGCACCAGAGCCATTTGTGAAGGCTTCTTGAAGAAGGGTCTAGGAATTGGATTT
>NW_006470830.1:0-273 GCF_000325575.1 Pteropus alecto | reverse complement strand
GGCTGACTTGTGCCTCACGGGGCCCCGGAGAAGTCTGAGCGCAGCGATGCGATCCAGTGACCCCACGGATGCTTCGGAGACCGCGTGGGCGGTGGGCGGCGGGTGGCGGCCGATGGGCAGGCGAGGGCAGGGCAGCCAACGTGGCCGTGGTCCAGCTCGAGGTGGGCAGAGCCTTCACTCGGACGCGTACCTGGGTTTCGACTGGAGGAGAGGCTGCGAGACGCCTGGGAGGCAGAGCGCAAAAAACTCCCAAACGCAAAATCCGTGGCTTTT
>NW_006470829.1:0-273 GCF_000325575.1 Pteropus alecto | reverse complement strand
TCTACAGATTTCATGCAATCCCTATCAAAATCCCATAACTTTTTTGCAGAAACAGAAAAAAACTATCCTAAAATTCATGTGGAACCTTGAGGGACCACAAATAGCTAAAAACAATCTTGAAAGAGATCAATGTCATAGGACTTACATTTCCCAATTTCAGAACTTACTACAAAGCTACATTAATGAAAGCAGTGAGATACTCACATAAAGAAAGACATTTAGACCAATGGGATAGAAAAGAGCCTAGAAATAAACCCTCACTATATGGAATGA
>NW_006470828.1:0-272 GCF_000325575.1 Pteropus alecto | reverse complement strand
GAAGGTGCTCAGGTAAAAGAGTGGCTCTAGGTCTCTTGTTTGTCAGTCCAAAGACTTGGTGTGAAGGCATGAATATCGTTGAACCAAACAGTCATGGCAGGGAGGGCACGAGAACCCAAACAGCCGGCTACCCCGAGTTGCCCCAGTGTCTTGCCAGAAGCTGATTGTCCAGAAAGAAGCAGGGCAGTGACTCCCAGACCCTCCAGTGCCGGGAACTTTGCAAGCCTACTCCCAGGGTGAAAGAGAGCACCTGGCAGCTCTTGCTCTGCGCC
>NW_006470827.1:0-273 GCF_000325575.1 Pteropus alecto | reverse complement strand
TGGCGCACACGCAGGGCCCGCTGAAGGCTGGGCGCATGCCGTGGCCACGCTCTGGGTGCAGGCCCCAGGCCTGACGAGGTCCCCGGAGCCAGGCAGGTGGTGCAGCCTTGGGAACTGCCTGTGACCTTGGGTGAGCCCGCAGCTCCCAGGCCTCTGGCTCACTTAGAGAGGGGGGAATTACAGCTCCTTCCTCTCCCCTCCCCTCCCCTCCCCTCCCCTCCCCGTGCCTCAGGAAGCGGTGCCGAGGGGAGGCAGCGATGGGCAGGGATGGGG
>NW_006470826.1:0-273 GCF_000325575.1 Pteropus alecto | reverse complement strand
AAAAGGTTTTGTGCTTTAAATTACAGTTTTATAAAGCCATTGGCTTTTTTTCGAGTTTTTTTTTTTGGTTGGTTGGTTTTTTTGTTTTATAAAGTAGCCAATGAACATCTGTTTCTTGAGCATTTTTTTACTAGCCCAGTACTGGGGAGAGGTCACTCAGGAATGTAAAGGATGCAGGAAATATGAAACATTAACTCTAACTGAAGAAAAAAGTTACCTCCGTGAAACAATTAGAGCACAATTAAGTGTAAAACGTCTTTTCACTGTAAAAAG
>NW_006470825.1:0-272 GCF_000325575.1 Pteropus alecto | reverse complement strand
CCAAAAATATATTACCCCTAAAGGAACTGGTCTGTCTTAGCTCATAAAACTATAAACGGTTTTCAAGAACAAGAGGACATGGCTAGCATGAAACATTATTTCCTACCCATCATCAGCCCACATATATTCGCCAACTTGATATGGTCCACAGTTGACAGAAATGTTCTTTTTTTAAAAAAAAAGGAATGCTGTATGTTGGAGAGGATGTGGAATCCTCATACATTGCTGGCGGGACTCCAAATTGGTACAGCCACTATAGAAAACAGTATGGA
>NW_006470824.1:0-272 GCF_000325575.1 Pteropus alecto | reverse complement strand
AAAACAGGGCAAAGACTCTGCCAAATAGCAAGCCCCCCCACACACATGCCCTCCCCTTACTGGGCTGAAAGTCATTCGGGAACAAGTAACCCTCAGCGGCTCTTAATCATTTCCAGGTCAAGGACCCTTTGGGAATGTGGGGGACAAGGGGTTCCTAAGGACCCGCTGTGCAGAGAAAAACAAGTCCACTAGCTCAAAATGTGGCAGACGATTTCAAGGATATCAAGGACCCTGGGAAAGACTTTCTATGGACTGCTTAGGGCTCCACAGAC
>NW_006470823.1:0-272 GCF_000325575.1 Pteropus alecto | reverse complement strand
AAAAGAATTTGCTAGATCAGTAGATGTTTACAACAAGCTGAATTTACATGTTCCATAAGAATGATACACTGAAAATATTAACTAATATAGATGTTGCCTCAGATATACAGAAATGCACAGTAACATCTACTGCCATAATTTCTTGAAATGGAGTTTAGATGTGAACACACTCAAAATAATTTATTACATTGATAAAATCATACTCGTTTCTACCTTAGAAGAATGAGCTTGGGACAATATGGGACCTCTCATAAATCTCAGTCCAGTATGAT
>NW_006470822.1:0-272 GCF_000325575.1 Pteropus alecto | reverse complement strand
GCTCTAAGAGATAGTGGACAGGATCTTCTATAGCAGTGTTATCCGCCTTTGCGATTCGTGTTTATATAGTTTAATTTTGCCATGTGTATCTGCAAGTATCAGCTGTAGGAAAAAGTTCTGTTATTGACACTATTGATGGGAACACTCAGAAAGCTAAAAATATCTAGCAGGCCGAGGATGCTATAAATTAACCAGCTGAGCTAGAATCGCCCACGGAGCTTTTGCTTTTCCTGGTACTTCTGTGTGTGTGTGTGTGCGTGTGTGTGTGTGTG
>NW_006470821.1:0-272 GCF_000325575.1 Pteropus alecto | reverse complement strand
AAAAAAAAATGTGGTTTAGCATTTCTCTTGATATTATTTTTGGCACAGAGGCAGCCAAGTTATCACCAATAGAAAATCTAATTGGGAAGCTGAGGAAATGGGAGGAAAGAAAGATATACACACATACAGAGAAAGAAGTGAATTTACTGAAGGTTTAAATGCTAAATATGTGTGTGGGTAGAAAGTTCCGGCAGTACTCCTACAGAAATATTTTGACAAAATAACACCATATGGAAACTTTTATATCACTGAAAGCAATGTTTTCTCTCTTT
>NW_006470820.1:0-271 GCF_000325575.1 Pteropus alecto | reverse complement strand
TTACAGCTAAATAATATCCCATTTGTGGATAGACGACTTTCATTTATCCATTCATTAATTAATGAACAGTTGACTTTTTTGTTTTTTTTTTCCGTTTCGCTATTATGACTAATATGGCTATTAATATTTGGGTACAAGTTTTGGAGTGGACACATGTTTTTCTTGCTTTGGGGTATACACCAAAGAGTCAAACTACTGGATCACATAGCGACTCCATGTTAAACATTTGGGGAATCACCAAAATGTTTTCCAAACCTGCTATACTGTGTTA
>NW_006470819.1:0-272 GCF_000325575.1 Pteropus alecto | reverse complement strand
TATTTTTTTTTCGATAAAATCTGAAACAAAGATGAGAAAAATTAACCTATATCAAATTTGAGTAATAATCACTTGGGTGGCTATTACATTTTTCCATGCACAAGAAACTTTTTATACCTTAAAGCCAGTTAAAACAGCCTAAATAGCCAATTTAAATCAGTTAAGCACATTACAATGTGTCCACAGGCCGGAACACCAGGCAACCTTTAAAAACCACCAAATCAAAGAACTTAGGGAAACAGGGAAATGCTCAAGAGACATTTAAGGTTAAA
>NW_006470818.1:0-272 GCF_000325575.1 Pteropus alecto | reverse complement strand
AATTATGTCTCAATGAAGCTGTTATTTAAAAAAGATGTGTTCCAAGGTCCTTTTCAGGTCTGATATTTTATTTTAAGGCACATTACCCAAACATAACAGATACATATAGTGAACCTGGATAATCACAAAATTATCCCTAAAAGTAAACTTTAGTCTTTTCTTAGTGCCATACCCACAAAGAGAAAATTTCTTGCAATGTTTTTTACTTGTACAAAATCCATTTGAAAATGGCTCCATCAGAAGTCCCTGGCTGCTGAGCCATATCGAAGGAG
>NW_006470817.1:0-272 GCF_000325575.1 Pteropus alecto | reverse complement strand
GGTGTCATTAGTTAGGGTCATAATGGAGCAGAGCCAGCCCCTAATCTAATACGAATGATGTCCTTATAGGAAGACAGCCATGTGAAGAAAGAGACCCACAAAAAGAACATCACGTGACATCGTTTGGAGTTCTGTGACTACCGGCCGAGGGACACCGAAGATCCCTGACACACTGAAAGAAGCAAGAAAGATAAAAGAAATCTTCCTGCAGATTTTAGAGGAACTAGGACCCTGCTGACATCTCAATGTCAAACTTCCAGGCTCCAGAACTG
>NW_006470816.1:0-272 GCF_000325575.1 Pteropus alecto | reverse complement strand
TTAAAACATCATTTAACATAGCTACTTAAAGAATGGACAAATTTTAATTTGTCCATTAAAGAAAGGACAAATTTAAGGACAAATTTTAATTTGTCCTTAAAGAAAGGACAAATTAAAATTCCATAGTAACACAAATACCCTCTATAATACTTGATATTAGTTTTATGACTCTCGATAAGTGAGAGTAAACAAGGTAGTTCCCCAAGCACTGGTTTCTTTTTGAATGTGTAGAAATAAGGGTTCTGTGATAATTTTTAAAGGTTTACACATAT
>NW_006470815.1:0-272 GCF_000325575.1 Pteropus alecto | reverse complement strand
CATTATGACCAGTGACATTTTTAAATACAAAAAACACATTTTTATTTATGCAAGCAAAGGAGCTATTATGACTTCCCGTAGCTAGTAAACTACATACACTAAAGCTTTTGTCCCTAGTACTTGCACCACATAATAGTTTTAGAGGTTGTTGTTGTTTTATGCAAAGTCTTTATGTGCCTCTGAAGCCAATTTTTAAAATTTGCATGTTGTGTGATCCCACAACAAGAAGCTTTGGAGCATACAGGATATAAACACTGAATGATGGAATGTAG
>NW_006470814.1:0-272 GCF_000325575.1 Pteropus alecto | reverse complement strand
CGTCCGGGCCTCGTGGGGGGTGGATGCCCGCAGACGCGCAGCCCCTGTGACCCCTGCCCCGGGTTCCCTGAAGCACAGCTGCAGGGAGTACCCCCGAGGGTCACAGCGTCACCTCCGGGGGCTCAGTGGCAGGCGATAGCTCCTCTCCCTGGATGCCGGCCTGTGGTAGATGGCGGGGGGCTGTGCCGACGGGCTGGCAGAGCCAGTCCGCGTGTGCACGAGCCGCTGGCACGCGCCGCACTGTTTCGAGTGGGCAGGTAACTTCTTTATCA
>NW_006470813.1:0-272 GCF_000325575.1 Pteropus alecto | reverse complement strand
TGATGAGGTCACCTTCCAAGGGCAAGAGGAAAGACATGGCATCAATATAGATTTGCCAACCTGATTTTCCAGAATTATTTTCAATCATATTTTTAGAGCTTGAATAAAGTGTAAACAACAGGCAGTATGTTGCATATATAAAATGTACAATTTGATAAGGTTTGACATTCATTTAAACTTATAAAACCATCATCACAGTCGCGATAATGAACTTCTGTCATCTCTTTTTACCCTGTCTCCTCTAATGTCTGTGTCTCTACTCTCTGCCCTGT
>NW_006470812.1:0-272 GCF_000325575.1 Pteropus alecto | reverse complement strand
CGCCTCACCCTACGCTGAAAACAGCCAAAGCTGAGCGAAGGATGAGAAAACCCCAAGTAGCAGGAACGAAGACAAATCTGAGACGCGGGGACAGCCCGGCGTGCCACAGAGAGAAAGAAATAAAGGAGATCGAGTCATGGAAGACGAACTAGTTGCATTTGCTGCTTCTGTGACCGAACCTCTGACACTGGACGTGGTCAAAGAGCTGATTTGGGGCTGGATGGTGGGCTGGGGGGTCCCCCCAGGAGGCAACATGGAAAGGATAAAATCTG
>NW_006470811.1:0-272 GCF_000325575.1 Pteropus alecto | reverse complement strand
AGGTTTAGGGTTAATGTTAGGGTTAAAGTTAGAGTTAGGGTTTGTGTTAGAGTTAAACTTAGGGTTAGGGTTTGGTTTGGGGTAAGGGGTTAGGATTCGGGTTATTGTTAGTGTAAAATTCAGGGTTAGGTTTACTGTTTGGGTTATGTTTAGAAGTAGATTTAGGCGTAGCTTTAGTTTTATGGTTAGGATTAGGGTAGGGTCAAGGTTAGGTTTAGGGTAAGAGGTACGGTTAGAGTTACAGTTAGGGTTAATGTTAGGGTTAAGGTTAG
>NW_006470810.1:0-272 GCF_000325575.1 Pteropus alecto | reverse complement strand
GAAGCTGGGCTTGCGGGGGCTCCAGACACAGTCCCGCCCCTCCTGAAGCTCAGCATCAGCGGGACAGGAAGGCACGTGAGCGGGTGCCATCTGAAGTGGCACAGATGCCACAGTACAGGGGGAGGGGGCCGGGGAGCCCAGGAGGATGGACAGGGGCAGCTGGAGGCGGAACAGCCCAGGATTCGCTCGGAACAGCAGGGGCCAGGGCGTCGGGGCTAATGAGAGGTGGGGGTGGCTTAAGGAGAGGTGAACATGATTAGTGGGGTGAACAG
>NW_006470809.1:0-272 GCF_000325575.1 Pteropus alecto | reverse complement strand
TTACCATGTCAGCTTGTGTTGCTATTTAGTGCCTAGGTATTTAATTCATTAGGGCTGCCTGTGTTTTTTGTTGTTGTTGTTGTTGTTGCTTAATTGAGATGTAATTCACATTCTATAAAATTCTCCGTTTTAAATTGTGCAATTCAGTGGAGTTTTGATATATTTACAAGGTCGGGCAACCGTCGTCACTAATTCCAGAACGTTTTCATCATCCCTCCAAAAACCCCATTCTCATTAGCAGTCACTCCCCATGCTCCCCTCCCCCCAGGTCC
>NW_006470808.1:0-272 GCF_000325575.1 Pteropus alecto | reverse complement strand
TCTCAGTGCCCAACTCAGCCCTCTCCCAGTTTTGATCCCAGCCTGAGAAACAAGCCAAGGCCAAGAGACAAGATAAATGGCCTTAGGATGCACCCCTCCCCTCCAAGTCTTAATCAGTATGATAGTAAAAAGTCTGGGCCGTAGAGTCTAAGTGACTAGGTTCAAATGCATCCTTGTTCTGCAATTGATGGTAATGTCAGCCTTGACTCAAGGCTTTTCTTTTAAAGCAAGTGCCTAATTTGCGCTTTGCTTGCTGAGGCCTCCACTTCAAA
>NW_006470807.1:0-272 GCF_000325575.1 Pteropus alecto | reverse complement strand
TTTTATGCTGACACATCTCTCTTGGCTTACACTGGCAGGGAACCCGTACTTTTGACCCTCATCCTTTCTCTTTACGCTCACATCTACCCCCAAGACAATGGTTAGAGTGAGGATTCAGCCCACAGAAGATTCGGGACCCAGAACAGAACTCTTCCTCCTCCCCATTCTCTGCCATTCTTGTCCCTCTTAGTAAGGCTAGCTCCCTCCCTCTACGCAACCTGAATTTGCTTCATGCCTAACCTCTTATCTGAACCTAAGGTAAGTCAACAAGT
>NW_006470806.1:0-272 GCF_000325575.1 Pteropus alecto | reverse complement strand
TTTATTAGCATTTTAGGAATAATGTGTGATTTGTAAAACAATTTACTCGAAAAAAGGTCTTGTGGGGATGGGGCTCTGAAAAACCTGAGGGAGTTGGGATTTGGGCTGCAGGAGAGAAGGGCAGGCCCAGAGGGATGAAGCAAGGATATTCATTCTGCAGGAGTGTATTGAAGGAAGAGGTGGACAGCAAGGGAAACAGAGACTTGGATGTCAAACTGGGTTCTGTGGGGGCTAAAGAAAACCCAACTTTTTTTCCACTTTCTAAGTTTTCC
>NW_006470805.1:0-272 GCF_000325575.1 Pteropus alecto | reverse complement strand
GGTTGCTATAGACTGAGTGTTTTCGTCCCCCCACTAAATTCATAGGTAGCAGTGCCAACCCCCAACGTGAGGGAGCTTGGAGGTGAGGCCTCTGGGGGTGAGTACGTCATGAGGGCGGAGCCCCCATAAATGGGATCAGCTCCCCTATAAAAGACCCCCAGCGAGCTCCCTCGGGTCTCGCCATGTAAAGTCACGTGAGAAGATGGCCGGCTGGGAACCACGAGCGGCTCTCCCGGCTCACGGGCTCCACCAGCGCCTTGACCTTGGACTTC
>NW_006470804.1:0-272 GCF_000325575.1 Pteropus alecto | reverse complement strand
AAAATATAAGGATTAAAGATAGAAAAATCCAAATGATCCCACCAGCCATATACAAATGTCATTAATGGCATATTGTCTTCCAAATTTTAAAAAATTGCTTTGTGTTATGCCTTCGTAATTCGATTTTAGAATTACCTTTTTATGTACGTATAGTAGAAGCATTTAAATGGTTCCACGGTGTTTTATTACACAGATGTATTTAACAGTTCTTTTTAAAAGTTTTTTTTAATTTTTCAATACAGTTGACCTATAATATCATATTAGTTTCAGGT
>NW_006470803.1:0-272 GCF_000325575.1 Pteropus alecto | reverse complement strand
AAGCAGGGTCTTTGCAGGGGATCAAGTTGAGACGAAATCTTTAGGGTGGGACCTGAGCCCATATGATAGGTGTCCTTACAAAAAGGAGACATTGGGACCGAGACAGACAAGCACAGAGGGAAGGCGATGTGAAGACACAGAGAGGGTGCCATCGAGAAGCCAAGGATCAGTCGTAATTGTTCTAATGTCCTCGTCTCTATATTTTAGCACCTGTATTAATTCAGGGCCTGTCGCACAAGTCCTCAGCAGCTTTCCGTCCGGGGAGGAGTGTG
>NW_006470802.1:0-272 GCF_000325575.1 Pteropus alecto | reverse complement strand
AGCAGGTCTCTTCCCAGAGATGCACCAGCGGGTGAAGGAGGGAGGAAAGCTGCTTGGCTTTCCAGGGTCTCATCCCTGAGAATCGGCACACATAAAAAGCCATGTTTCCAAAAAGAATTCATTGCACACATCAAACCTGTGGCACCGGAAAGGTCGCGCGCATCTTGCATTTAGCTGTACTTGCAGATCTCTGCTGCGCTGAGTCGACACCCCCTCACCTCCAGCCCGACACTGCCGCATCTAGAGTCCAGGTTCCACCTTCCCTCTCCATC
>NW_006470801.1:0-272 GCF_000325575.1 Pteropus alecto | reverse complement strand
TCTTGGGAGACTTCCTGGAGGGGGTGACCTCGGTACCCCTTCTAATGGGGTAAGAAACATTTAACTGGGTAGAAAGGGAGGAGCGTGGCATTGGAGGGACATGCAAGCGAGGGCCCCAGGCAGGTGCGCCCACACAGCAGCAGGTAATCATACGAAGGCCGCTGAGGCCGGAGTGACACGGGGCCCGGGTGACGGAGGCAGCCCTCCGTGACAGGAGAGGGAGCTGGCCTGTCTTGCAGGTGATGGAATGTCACTCCGAGACTTCGGGCAGA
>NW_006470800.1:0-272 GCF_000325575.1 Pteropus alecto | reverse complement strand
TTTGAAATCAGCCTGTCCTTTGGCCACTCCCAAAAATCCAATCAATCTGGTGCTTCCAAGGAAAGCCACGAGCACGGCCCCCAGACTCTGACAGCTTCATGACATACAGGCTCCCGGTGCCCGCAGAATTCCTCCTAAGGTGATGGCTCCAAAGGTGGAAGACAACGAGATGCATACTGATACGCAACGAGGCCACGCTTATGAAAAGTACCTCATCCTGCTCAAGGTACATGGGGTGGATCCACTTACACTCTCCCCGGGCAGGACTTTCT
>NW_006470799.1:0-272 GCF_000325575.1 Pteropus alecto | reverse complement strand
CTGGGTGATTCAGGCACTGACCTTCAAAGTCCCTGGATGGAATTTATTTCTCTGATCAATTACCCTAAGAGTCAAGTGGAATTTTCTTTTTCCTCTTCTGCTTTAATGAGATCAGATCTAGTAAAATCACTCGCACTTTCTGTCCTTAAAAATTTTACTATTCGGTTCTACTTTATGATCCAGTCTTAGAGGAAAAGTAGGGTTGTCTGGCTCTCTGTCCCATCAGTCGAAACACTGCATTTGCTTCTCTTGATCTTCGTCGAGAGTCCCAC
>NW_006470798.1:0-272 GCF_000325575.1 Pteropus alecto | reverse complement strand
TGCATGGGAAGTGTATTCCACGCAGAGGGGAGGATTTGAGCAAAATAGTGGTGAACAAATATTGAGTATGCTTAGGGAATGGCAGTAAGTCAGTGAGGGTGGGAGAAGGAAAAACGGGTAGAGATGTCTTGGGAGATAAGATTTGTTGGGTCCAGATTTTTTGGACTTTGAATTCCAGATTAAGGAGTCTGGCTTTATTTTATATTCATTGGAGAGCCCTACAGGTTCTATGATTCAGAAGGGTAATTTTGACTGTGGTGAGGATGAGGAAG
>NW_006470797.1:0-272 GCF_000325575.1 Pteropus alecto | reverse complement strand
CTTTTATTACAAATTAAAAATGAAGTTCTTAAAAACCAAGCTTTATAAAAAGAAAAAAAAAAAACTTTTGTCACTATCAAAACAATGTCTTTAGGTAAAAACAATAAAAACCCAGGCTGCATAGATAATGCAGTTAGTTCTAGTTATCTGGTCAACAGGCGAAAAGCAAAGCCTTTAAGGTCTTTTGCTCCAATTTTTGTTTATTTTTTGTTGCTAGAATTTCATATTAATTTCTCCTTGTTGGATGACTATGCTGGATGATGGTAGAGATG
>NW_006470796.1:0-272 GCF_000325575.1 Pteropus alecto | reverse complement strand
AATCGTGGTGTAAGCAAACCGTGTTATTAAGGCCCGTTAGGAAAGAGCAGTTTTAACAAAAGCATGATCCACTCAACACTCGGCAAGTAGCTACTCGGTGCCCACATGTGTGTGGCAACATGAAAGGTACAGGCAGTTCAAGGAGGAACAGATCGATCCAGACTCTGTACTCATGAACTCACTTTCTGGGGAAGATGGGGGTGGGGGAGCAGAAAACAAAACGGCAGACATGAATGAAAAAGTACTTGGGAGGACTAAAGCTAGCAGGCCGA
>NW_006470795.1:0-272 GCF_000325575.1 Pteropus alecto | reverse complement strand
GGTGTTTATCATCCATTTTGCCAAGTATCAAGGAGTGTCATGTATTGCATTACAAATAAACTAATGGATTTATAATTGTGGTTCATGGGCTATTATATTTTACATGATATGTTAATATTTATAATTACTTTAAAATTTTTAAATGAGAGCACTTAAAATCATATCCACATCAAGTGTGTTAGCATATAAATGAATAAATACCTATTCTATTCTGGAAGCTTGATATGTGATTTTTAAATTTTTAGCTGTAAGGCTCAGATGTGTAATCTTTT
>NW_006470794.1:0-272 GCF_000325575.1 Pteropus alecto | reverse complement strand
TTTTTTTTATTTTCATCCGTAAAGTTTACGTGTATGAGGATGCTCGGGATGTAGAAAGTCTCCCACATCCCGGCCGTTCTCTAGTCACGAGAGTGTGGTGTAATGTTGAGAAATCTTTTAATATTTTATTAAACCCCCATATCAGTAGGGTGAAGGAGAAAACCCACGTCACTTGAAATGCTAAAAGACGACGGAAGCAGTTCCGTACATCACAGACAAACTCTCTGTGGTCTTTCTTAGTCCTTGTCAGCTTGATCCATCTTCAGCTGAGG
>NW_006470793.1:0-272 GCF_000325575.1 Pteropus alecto | reverse complement strand
ACGGCATGGTCAGCGTGTACAGGCTGTTCTGCGAGGCCGGCAGCGGGGCGCACACCGTGGTGAGTAGCAGAGCGCCCTGATCCTCCTCTCTCGGTCACCTGAGCTTCACTGCCCTGTGGCGAACTTAGTGGCACCAGGGTCCCCGTGAGGAGAGACAGCGAGCGTTAGGAAACGAGCGGGGAACACGTGAACGGTGGAGGAGCGGAGGCCCACGGTGGGATCACAGTTCCGGCAAGTGTCAGGGAGTCACATCGCAGGAAGGAGAGTCCTCA
>NW_006470792.1:0-272 GCF_000325575.1 Pteropus alecto | reverse complement strand
AGAGAGACAGAGAGAGAGACAGAGAAACAGAGAGAGAGACACTGACCTATATACTCAAGCTCCTTCAAAACTAATCTCTCATTTCAACCTCTTCTTAGATCATTTCCCCATTATAAACACCACAGTCCAGCCTTACTGCAATGCCCACACTTCCTAAAACATGTAATGCCCTAAAATATGGGCTTGTAGATAAGCTCTGGCCACAACATCATATGCTCTCAAAAAATAGTTGCTGTTCATGGCCTAGGGAATGCAGTTAGCATTAATATGAT
>NW_006470791.1:0-272 GCF_000325575.1 Pteropus alecto | reverse complement strand
CACTGGTTGGTCGTGCTCACCGGTGTGGCTGTGCCGTCTCATGATTACTCACATTCAATTCATCTCTCCTTCCAGGCAAATGGGGAGAATTACAATCCTCCCTCTCCACTCCCAGCCCTGGCTCTGGCCAGCTTTGGCCAAAAGACTGTGGGCAGAAGTGACATGTGCCACTTCGAGACCAGAGCACACTCCCTCCCCCTACTGTACCTATCATGGACATATGTGCTATGGAGACACCACAAGATGGAAGAAGCTGGGAAGGCTAAGCCACC
>NW_006470790.1:0-272 GCF_000325575.1 Pteropus alecto | reverse complement strand
CAGAGAATATTTTGAGGGATACTAGATGGGAGGGATTTGGGGGGGAAAAGAGGGCAAAAAGATTGAGAGGTGCTGGGGGATGATTGCAGAGTAGACATGGGGATGTAGCGTATAGCATGGAGAAGATGGTTCATGCTGGAATGAATATGGAGGGGAAGAGTGGTGCTAGATTTGGTTGGGTAAGCGCTTTGTGAGTTATTTGGATCTCTGATCAATATGCTGTACAGCAAAGGCTGGTGTGTTGTATGCCAACTATATTTGAAAAAAAAAAA
>NW_006470789.1:0-272 GCF_000325575.1 Pteropus alecto | reverse complement strand
GCCAGGGGGCCGCTGAGGCCTGCGGTCATCCCCTCACAGGCCGTCGGAGGAGGAGAGGGAAGACGTGGTGGGTTCTGATCGGGGTGCACACGCCTCTTGGGGCTGCTGTGACAGCACCACACGCTCAGTGACAGAAAGAGCAGGTCTGTATTTTCACACAGCTCCGGAGGCCAGTCTAAAAGCGGTGTCACTGGGCCGAAGTCGGGGTGTCAGTGGGCTGCTGGGGAGGGGGTCCCATCTCGCCTGGTCCAGCTTCCGGTGGCCGCCCACGT
>NW_006470788.1:0-272 GCF_000325575.1 Pteropus alecto | reverse complement strand
CGCTCGCGCTCGCGCGCGGCGGGCGGCACTGCTCTTGCGTTCTCCGTGGGCCTCCGTAGCCCTTGCTCGCTGCAGGGGTCCCGGTGGCAGGATCTTTAGCGCTCTCCTCCCGCGCTGCCTAGGGGCATGTAGCGCACCCGGGGCGCACACGCTCCCGCACGGTCCCGGAGACACACGCACGCACGTACCCGCTGGCGGCTCGGAGTTTTCAGGTAAGGCGAGGCCGGTCTGGGGCTGTGGGTCTTGGGCCCCGGAGATGGGAGGCTGGAGAT
>NW_006470787.1:0-272 GCF_000325575.1 Pteropus alecto | reverse complement strand
ATACAGACGGACAATGGCCAGACCATACATAAAAAATACAACCTTGACCCCACAGCCAATAGCAAACAGCCTGCAAAACCAAACTCTCATCTGTAATAAAATAACCCAGGTAGCCAGCTCGCTGCGAATCAGACTTGCAGGCAGCCAGATTGCGCTTGGGTGACAATCCGGGAAGCTAAACAATAACTTCTGTACAGTTGGCCCAAAGCGTCCAGGACTTGATTACTCACTGACAGCTTCCCTAATTTTTGTCCCTGCTTCCAACTTAGGAC
>NW_006470786.1:0-272 GCF_000325575.1 Pteropus alecto | reverse complement strand
CGGTGAATCTTGAAAACAGCAAAAGAGAAGTGGCCTGTCACATACCAGGGTACCTGAATAAGATTAGAAGCAGATTTCCTGTTAGCAACTCTTAGGCCAGGAGGCAATAGGCAATATTTAAAAATATTTAAATATTTAAAAATATTGCCTATTGCCTCCTGGCCTAAGAGTTTCTAATGAAAAGAAAAAAACTATCAATGAAGAATCCTATCTTTGGCCAAACCACCCTTCAAAAAAGCAAATAAAAAATTAAGACATCCCCAGGTAAACAA
>NW_006470785.1:0-272 GCF_000325575.1 Pteropus alecto | reverse complement strand
CCTTTCCAAACTTTTTAAAAAACCTTTCAAATGCTTAGACGCTCGTTAGAGGCACTGACTTTACACCGGAGAAGAATTTGATGAGTTTCTGCCACTTTTTAAGGAAGCGGTGCTGTTGGCAGACCCTTGCCATTGAGGAAAGGTGTCCTTTGTGGAGTGGGAATGGAGCTGGGAGAAAAGGCTGGACAGTTGCTATGGTTACTTCAAGCCGCCCCTCCCCCATTCCCCACATGTCTCTGCTGGGGTCCAGCTCTGATCTGGGTGTTCTGGTC
>NW_006470784.1:0-272 GCF_000325575.1 Pteropus alecto | reverse complement strand
CAGAATCTGGACACCTTAGCAAGTGCGTATGTATGGGTTAGAATCCAGAGGAGAGAAGGAGTAAATAAAGATGAGATCATACCATATATGAACTATTGGAAAACTTAAATTTCCTTAAAACTGTACGAACCACTTCCGGTAACTAGAAAGTGATTTTCATCTTAGTAGAAGGTAGCTAAATCTAACTGAATGAGCCCTACAATTGTAAAGCAATGTTTGGTTTGATTGTGAGTGTTGATCAAGTCTGAAATATGACTTATTAATTTCTTCAG
>NW_006470783.1:0-272 GCF_000325575.1 Pteropus alecto | reverse complement strand
AAAAAAAAAAAAAAACAGCCAAACAAACAAACAAAGCAGCGTCTCACTCCTGTGACCGCAGGGAAAATCAACAACACGAGTCCCAAGGAGCCTCGATTCCACGCCCGGCACAGCACGGACGGACAGCGAGCGTTTGTCGGTGCAAAGGATTAGCTGGTTACTGGGTGCTTGTGATATTCTTGAACAACTATTTCAGTTACTATATGTGAACTTATATCTAAAAATCTCAAGCAAATTACTTCCAACTCTACTTAAAAATGACTCTGTGCCCG
>NW_006470782.1:0-272 GCF_000325575.1 Pteropus alecto | reverse complement strand
ACCATTCCTGGTCTTCATCTCACTTTTCAAGTTTCAGATTCTCAGGAAAGAGAATCCAATGGATCCAGCTTGGAACACATGCTCCCCATTCTACCAGATCTGGGTTTTTTTTTTTTTTTATGGCCAGGGGTCAGCACGGGTGTTCAGGTATGCATGGGGAAGGCCTTTTCCAAAGAAGAGGGTTTCTCGTATGTCAATAAGCCACCCTATGAGGGATGCAATCCATAGACGAAAGCCGGAGTTTTTGCTATAGAAAGGAACACGAATATAGA
>NW_006470781.1:0-272 GCF_000325575.1 Pteropus alecto | reverse complement strand
TTAGGGTTAGAGTAAGGGCTTAGGGTTATGGTCAATGTTAGAGTTAGGGTTAGAAGTATGGTTAGAGTTAGCATTAGTGTTAGCTTTAGGTTAAGGGTTAAGGTTAGGTTTGGGATTAATATTAGTGTTAGGGTTAGAATATAGGGTTAGGGTTAGGGTTAAGCTTAGGTTATGGTTAGGGTTAAGTTTAGGGTTAGGGTTAGGTTGGTTTTAGGGTAAGGTTAGGTTAGTGTTAGAGTTAGGGTTAGGCTTAGTGTTATTAGCTTTCGGGT
>NW_006470780.1:0-272 GCF_000325575.1 Pteropus alecto | reverse complement strand
TGCTATAATTGAAGGAATTGTGCAAAGTCAACTTTCTTGGCAGCTAGCCCCAGACTTTTTGGCCTTTGATTGTCATGACTCGAGTTTCCCCTTTATAAAAAGCTTTGAAAATATTTTTTCTGCCCCTCTAGCTTGTGATATGGTCGCTTCTCACCCCTCTATATTCTTGAAATGAAAGCATCAGGGCCTTATTGATTTTTTCTTGCACAGTCTTCACTATTTGTACTTCTTAAAGGTAGTGGATGGTCTCTTGAGCCCTTTCCAGCAAGGAC
>NW_006470779.1:0-272 GCF_000325575.1 Pteropus alecto | reverse complement strand
CGGCTAAATGGCAATACCTTGCAGAGTTGGGGCAAAGTTATTCACAAGGCTTTATGTGCTCAGAATCGGCATAAAATATATAGTGTTGTTCCTCTCATAACCAGATTCACGAATCCAAAATCAAGGGGTAGAAATGGAAGTGGCACAATTCATTATTACCCTCAGTGACTCATTAGCAAAATCTATGCTTCCTATTCTCAATATCTTATGTTTTACTGACCTAGAGGTTTTAGATCCAAAGGGAAGAGTGCACAGATGCAAAGGAAAACACA
>NW_006470778.1:0-272 GCF_000325575.1 Pteropus alecto | reverse complement strand
AACCTGGCAGTTTTCATTGTGGAAATTCTTATGAAATAGTTTCAGGCATCCGTTTTTTGGAAGAGAGCATATATGCTGAAAAGATATTAGACTGCAGTGATGAACAACATCCTATGGTATTTCGATACTACGGTTCACATGTTGCCATTAAGAAGAGATGGAAATAGTATAAACTTTAGAGGAACTATGCAGCACATACAAAGGAAAGTAGTATTTGAATGCTTGATTTGTGTATTTAAAAGTGCAGTCAACGATTTGGTGCTAGTATTGGT
>NW_006470777.1:0-272 GCF_000325575.1 Pteropus alecto | reverse complement strand
GATGGCTTCCGGCCTGTCCTCTGGGACGGCATGGCTTCTAGCTGTCGTTTAGCCGTTTTGTTTCTTTACCCCGCGTGAAGGTTTGCAGGTGTCCATATGCAAGGTGAGGGCCCTTAGAAACACTGTTCTCACTGCCACCAAACAGGTGACATGCAGGAAAACACGTGGCCTGGGCAAACGTTCCGTCAGCCTGTTGGAGATGGCTGGGGACTGTCACCTATGATGTACGGAGAGTTCGTACTTTGGTCGAAATTGTTACTGATAAGAAACAC
>NW_006470776.1:0-272 GCF_000325575.1 Pteropus alecto | reverse complement strand
TCAGCCCCATTTCTATCGTAAATACTTTAAAGGGAGGACAGTCATGGAACCATGCACCGAGTCCTTCATTCCTCTTCCTCCTTGGAGATGATAGATTGATTCTGTATGCCAAGTGTCCACAACAGTTTCAGGTAGCAGGAGCAGGCTGGATGTTTGTGTGCCTAGGTCTTCAAACCAGATATTGTTAAGAATGGAATGATCTTGATGTTGTGCCCCTGAGTTTAACTACTTCGTTTTAGGCATTCAAGGCTTCTTTCAGATTTCCAGTCTCC
>NW_006470775.1:0-272 GCF_000325575.1 Pteropus alecto | reverse complement strand
AGGTGAGGAGGTAGAGGAGGGCCGGTCCCCAGGGACGGGGGCGGGTGGGGCTAGGGCTCGCTGGCAGGATTCGGAAGCCGATGAGAGCTGAGGGCAGAGGTTTAGGATGGCACTCGGGTTTGCTGTCCGAGACACAGCAGTAGCGTGTTAAGGTGCAGTGTTAGGGAGTTTGTTCTGGGACGTGCTGAATTTGAAGTGTCTGTGGAGCACCCGGGCAGGGTGGGCCTGAAACTAGACAGAGCTGAGGCTGAGGCTGAGGCTGAGGCTGAGGC
>NW_006470774.1:0-272 GCF_000325575.1 Pteropus alecto | reverse complement strand
CAAGAGAGGAAGCCTAAAAATTATGATGTATATGATTGACTTGATAATTGAAAATTAAACATTTTTAATGGTGAAAAATATCCTATTGAAGATTATACTTTTATAAGACCAGATGCAGACTGGAAAATAATATTTGTGATAAATGTAAAAGATAATATCCATTATATACAAAGTGCCCCTATAAATCAGTATGAAAAATACAATTCAAAAAAAAAAATGGGGCAAATATATAAATAGGCAACTCACAGAAGAAACCAAAATGGGCATGTAAA
>NW_006470773.1:0-272 GCF_000325575.1 Pteropus alecto | reverse complement strand
CCCAGGCTGGACCTGTCTGGCTTTGTGTTTTTTTTGATCTGGCTCCCAGTTCAGGCTGTTGATGAGTGCTGACCACTGTCCTGGTTGTCCATTCAAAATCGGGTCTTCTAAATCACTCTTAGCCACCAAAGTGCTAGATCCCATCTCTAAGACCCTTGAACTAATGAACTGCTCTGAGGAAGCCTGCCTTGGGCCACTCTGAGGTGTGTCCTTGCTTCCTTCAATCTTTATTCTATAAAGTGTTTACGAGAATAGGCTTTGGGTTTAGATAA
>NW_006470772.1:0-272 GCF_000325575.1 Pteropus alecto | reverse complement strand
AGTGGACACTCACTGAGAGGACACTGAAGCAGCCCAATGAAGAAGAGGTTCATGCAATAAGGAATGGAGGCCTATTGCCAATAGTCAGCAAGGAAGTGAGGCTTTCTGCCAGTAGCCACTTGAATAAACCATCTTAGAAGCAGATTCTGTAGCCAAAGTCAAACCTTCAGATGGCAGCAACCCTAGCTGACTTCATGATTGCAACATCACAGGAGACCCTGAGCCGAGTCACTGGGCTAAACCACACTTTGATTCTTGACCCATAAAAACTG
>NW_006470771.1:0-272 GCF_000325575.1 Pteropus alecto | reverse complement strand
CCAGATCACATGGGGCCCACAAAGGACTGTCCCCGGCTTCGGGCATCCGAACGGGAATTTAAGAAACCCGCCTCTCCTCGAAGATGCCACACCGGCCCTCGTGACACGCCAGCGAACCGTCCTCGCTCGGCAGACCCCGCGAGAGGAGACACCACGCCTTCCTGTGAAGCTCCCCAGAGGACCCCGTGCCCTGCCACCTGTGAGGGACCGTGTACCCTCGACATCACCTTCGCTCCCGAGGAGGCCTCCGTCCTTCACCCCGTTCATATCTC
>NW_006470770.1:0-272 GCF_000325575.1 Pteropus alecto | reverse complement strand
ATGGAGTACGTGGAATATAGTAAGTGCTCAGTATTTCTAAATGAAGAAAATAAATGGAGATGAAAATAATCTTTTCCTAAAAAAAACAATTCTATCCATATATAGTTTCTTGGATTTCATTGGATTTAAATCTAGGATAGCCTATATAAATATATAACCATTGTGAAAAGTTTGGGAAAGGGTGATGTAGAATTCAAAACTGGTTCTTGGCCAGTGATTTTTTAAAAAAAATCTTCAAACCAAAACCATAAAACTCCTAGAAGAAAACATAG
>NW_006470769.1:0-272 GCF_000325575.1 Pteropus alecto | reverse complement strand
TTTTCCCCCAGTTCTCCCAGGAATGATCAAGTACTGGGAAACAAGTTGCCACAAAACATTAATTTGTTTACATCTATCGGTTGTGTAAGATGGGCTATGAATACCTGGCCCAAGACCATTAAAACTGCTCCTGGGAGGGCAGGCCACTCAGGAAACCAAGTCAAAGGTCCGTTGGTGGCTGGCTCAAGTGGTAGCGTCCTGCGGTAGAAGTGCAGCTCTAGGACAGACCTGGTTCCCACCACCACTTGTGTGGGCCCTGGGCACATCACTTA
>NW_006470768.1:0-272 GCF_000325575.1 Pteropus alecto | reverse complement strand
GCTTGGGGGCAAGCTGGGGTCTGGCAGGTGGGTTGGAGGAAATCACCGTGGCCGCGATGGCAACTGGTGAAGGCTCGAAGGATCTGGGGTCCAACGGGGATAAATAAGCAGGGTCGAGGTGGGAGGGGGAACCAAATCACTGCAAGGGTTGGGGGGATCCAGAGTGGAGAGAAGGGGGCCTCTGGGAATCTAGCTAGGGATACGGGGAACCGACGGGCCCAGGCTGTGGAGTGGGGTAAGGGGCTTCGGGTCAGGGGTTGGGTCCTCACCTC
>NW_006470767.1:0-272 GCF_000325575.1 Pteropus alecto | reverse complement strand
CATATGATTTCACTTCATTTTATAGCAGAGGTATTAAAAAAACTGGGAGGGATTCCCACACAGGACGTAGGTAGTGCCAGTTCTTGAAGCCCAGAGCCCTCCCCATGAAACCAAGGAGTCGTCTAGGTGTGGCAGGTGGACTGTGCAGAGTGGGAGGAGTCGGGGGTACTGGTGTGCTGGGAGGTCCTTTCGTTCTGGGGCAGCGTGAGCCAAGGCACAGGGGTGTGGAGGCATGCGCTGCCCCGGCGGGTTTTCAGAGCTCTGTCAGAGGG
>NW_006470766.1:0-272 GCF_000325575.1 Pteropus alecto | reverse complement strand
AATCAAGTCAGATAAGATAATGTTTAAGGAGCTAGTATCCTACTTTTCCTTTTCATTTCTGTTTTTCTGTCCAGGTTTGAATCTTGGCTCCACCTTTTACTAACTCCGTGACTTAGAGCAGGTTACTTTCCCGCTCCACGCAGCAGATTTCTTACTTGATAAAAATGGGGGTAACGATTTGACCAAATTCCCAGACGTTGATGCATGTTAAATGAGTTAATATAAGTTAATTAATGTGATAAAGGGCTTAGGACCATTCCTGACACATACGA
>NW_006470765.1:0-272 GCF_000325575.1 Pteropus alecto | reverse complement strand
GGACTAACTTTACGCCTAGAGCCACACGACAACTTACGCGGCCGCTGGGATTTAATAAAACGGTGGAGAGAAGTAGATGATGCCACGGTGAAAGTCGCGTGACCCCCGGTAGCCATGCCGACGGCCCAGGTGGGGGCGCAGAGCCGCGAACAGGGGATGTTTGGGGTCCGGAATCCTCGGCTATCCTGTAGGACGGCCTCGCGGGGCTCGGGCTAGAAGCGCGTCGGATGCAGCCGGGAAGGTGAAGGACACGGACGATAACCGTCGGCCCC
>NW_006470764.1:0-272 GCF_000325575.1 Pteropus alecto | reverse complement strand
GGGAAAGACTGAGTTGTGTGGCTTCAAGGTGAGGGGTATGTTACGCCTTCCTCCTGTGCAGCCTACAGGTGAGTGCCATCTTGCTCTCTCCTCACATGGCTAAATCTAAACCTACATTGGTCTGGTGCAATCCAGTGCTCCACCCTGGCTACTTCCTAGGACCTCAGCTCACCCAACTCATGAATTGCCAGAGGCATATTTGTGGCTAGCCAACCAGCCCCACCCAGTCCTCTTAGTAGGAGGCTCTTTTAGCAGCAATCAACAGGCCTTGG
>NW_006470763.1:0-272 GCF_000325575.1 Pteropus alecto | reverse complement strand
CACTGCTGGTGTCTTGGCCTCTGTGCCATCCCGCCTGCCAGCCAGGCCTTCTTACGTGGTCTCCTCGCTCATAGCACTTCCTGTCATGAGAAGCAGTCCCCTTGGTTCGCATGCCACACAGGGTCCTCGTGTGACCCCTGCCTTCCTCTGGAGCCTCCCTGACCACTGCCGCTCGCTGGGCCCCAGGCCCTGGCATACAGACGGTCCCCAGGCCCTGGCACGGGGCCCCTCTTCACCAGCTCTCCTGGCGTCCATGTGCTGTCACCTAAAAT
>NW_006470762.1:0-272 GCF_000325575.1 Pteropus alecto | reverse complement strand
TTCTCACTTAAACCTAAATTGATTCCATATTTTTTTAATCTAGCTCCTGTGTGTAAATATTACTGACAGCGAATCTTCAGAAAATCACCCGGACTTTTAGTGGTAACAACCTGCCACATTTGGGTATGGGAACTACAGACCGCGAAAATACATCGAACCTACGTGATGTACAACAGTGAGGATTTTGGAGAACGAGTCTAATTGTATTTATTTCTTCTTCTTCCCTGTCTCATTCCGTGGACCGCACCAGCTCTGTCCAGCCAGGCCACCAG
>NW_006470761.1:0-272 GCF_000325575.1 Pteropus alecto | reverse complement strand
TAATTTTCAACGAGGACAGCTGTTTTGGCTCTAGACCAAAGCTCTGTTGTATTAGTGTTAAGAAGAAACAGGCTTTGTGTCATGGGCCTAGGATCGAGCCCATATAATTTGAAGAAAGGACAGTAATTTTACCTGAACAGCAGTCTTCTTTCTTTTCTGTAAAAGTCCATGGCATTGATCTGTGTGCCATGCACTGCACATTAGTTTTTATCACAGGGAATAGTATGTTGGCAATGAGAGTATGTCCTTAGATTAGTCTGTTCAAAATTAGA
>NW_006470760.1:0-272 GCF_000325575.1 Pteropus alecto | reverse complement strand
GTGTGTGTGTATACATATGTGTTTCATGTGTACATACATAACAGTTATATAAAAAGTTACTTGTAAGGTCTTAGAACAGTGCCTGGCATTTAGTAAGTGATATATTTGTTTGTTAAATACAAATAAAAACAAGCACAGTTAAATGGGAATTTCAAGAGTATACAAATCAGTGGAGAAAATCCCAAAAAAAGGTTTTATGAAGAAATGTAGACTGTCAGCTCCGTGATGCCCGGGGACAGCCTTATTCCTTCCCTGGGCACCCCAGCACCTAG
>NW_006470759.1:0-272 GCF_000325575.1 Pteropus alecto | reverse complement strand
TGCCTGAGGTGACAACACTAACTTTTCTCCAACCCGTTTCAGCGTGTGAAATATAGGAGTCTTGAATCTTGTGTTTTACAGTAACAACGGGAGAAAGATTCTCTTCTTTTTCTCGTTATTGTTTTATTTTCTACTCTCGGAGAGAGATTCTTTTGGTTTCTGCGTTTTCAGTTGTGACCGTGTAAGCTGCAGAATGATACAGGGGTCATTTTTTATACCCCGAAAACTTACACATTGAATAAATTAGGACATGGCGGTGGGACTGGACACCG
>NW_006470758.1:0-272 GCF_000325575.1 Pteropus alecto | reverse complement strand
TAGAGTCTGTTTTCCCTATTACCAAGTTTTTGATTTTATTCTATTCTGTACAGTTGTCATACTCAGACCCCCAAGTGTCTGAGGCTTCCCTTTGCAGGAGCACAGATAAGCAGGTCTCGCCACTCCCTTCTCTTATAGTCCCCACTGTACCCACCCTAGGACTAGAGCTATGATAAATATTTGTTGATTATGATCAAGTCTCAACTTCAACTTATTTAAACTTTTCTCTTTTAGTCTGACTTTCTGGGGCTCTGAGATTTCTGTGTGAGCCT
>NW_006470757.1:0-272 GCF_000325575.1 Pteropus alecto | reverse complement strand
CACACGTCTGTGGTAGACTCCTAACTCATTTCCTTCTTCCTGCTTGAGCTCTATTTCATCTCTTTTCCAAAGAACTCATTTAGAATAAACATTAATAAAGTAGATTATAATAACACCCCTTTCTTTCATAAGGCCACCCAATGTCTCTAACATGATAAGAACAAAATCCAGAGTCCTTACAATAGCCCACAAGGCCTTCTAAGATCTGGCCCCTTCCTACCACCCTAACCTCATAGCCTCATTTCCTAACACTGTGCTCCCAATGCACATTG
>NW_006470756.1:0-272 GCF_000325575.1 Pteropus alecto | reverse complement strand
AGGCTGCCCACCCTAGAGGAGGTGCTGTCAGGAACTTCTGGGCACAGGTGTAGCTGCAGTCACAGCCAGGTACCCAGCACGGGTCAGGCCACCTGAACAGCAGTGTTCCTTGCGGTGCAAGAAACAGGGCTGGCCCACCCGTTTCGAGAGCCCCTTCCAGAAGGAAAGCAGTCTTGTTCCTTGTACGTGTTTGTTACTCACGTGGTAAGAGGCCTTCTCGAACCCGAGCTTATTTCACGTGATGTTTTACAGCGTCGCATGTCAGCTGTGTT
>NW_006470755.1:0-272 GCF_000325575.1 Pteropus alecto | reverse complement strand
AAGCTCTCAGGCTCACTTCACCCCTGACCTGTGACTCACATCCTCATCCTGGGGAGGCTCCCATTCCTCCCAGTGTCTCTTGAGAACATGGGGCCAGTGACCCTGTGCTGTATGACAGATTTACTCACTATTTGACACTCCTGTGTCCCCACGGCGGCAACTTTACATTGGGTGGTGGGGGTCCCCTCAGACAGTGAGATCAGTAGCCAATGTCCTTTCACCCAGACGTTGCCCAAGTTGGATGAATTTGATCAAACTCTAGTTCTGTCTCC
>NW_006470754.1:0-272 GCF_000325575.1 Pteropus alecto | reverse complement strand
AGAGTATGAATTATTTAGAGACATCCAAGTGGGAATGGACATGACTTTGACTGTGGATTGAGGGGACGTTTCTGAGTAAAACTAGGAAAAGCTGCCTAAATGAAACCAAACATACACCTTTTAAAACGTACCACTAATTTTTTCAGTGATCTGCTCTCTTTTATGAAGACAGATCGTGATTTAATGTATGTTGAGGGAGTTATGTGAGTAAAAGGCACTTTCTATTTAGCATCCGTAAACATGCTAGTGACTCTATAACCGCTTCGCATGAA
>NW_006470753.1:0-272 GCF_000325575.1 Pteropus alecto | reverse complement strand
CTGTTATGGATGTAGCTGCACACTACTGCAACCTTAGCATTCCTGGATTCTGGAGAACTCTGAAGTGAAACTTCTCATTAGCAAAACTATATACTCAAGTCTAGTTTTAATTAAACCTCTTGGATGGATCCAAGAGAGACCCATTTTCTTGCTTTCCATCTCTCTATGAGTGCTACTATTAGAGTGGAAGGAATACTTAATTTGGAATTCAAACATCGGTTTCAAGGATAGATGCAAAAACTATATGATCATGTGCAAATCATTTAACATCT
>NW_006470752.1:0-272 GCF_000325575.1 Pteropus alecto | reverse complement strand
GTTCCCGTTTCTCATCTACTCACCAGCCACCCGGCTGGTCCTCTTACGAGGGGCCCCTGCTTCTCAGGTCCCTGTTCGGGAATTTTCCAGGCGTGGCAGCGAGGTGACTGAGCGCAGTGTGACCTGTGCGTCTTTCAGGCCATGCACCGCAGGCTCCTGAGGAGGGTCGTCCACATCGACGCCGGTCACCGTGGGGGGAATGGTACCCGCCGGAGTCGTTCAGTGCACCGTTCACAGGTGCCGTGGGAGGGGACAGTCATTCCTGGGGTTCC
>NW_006470751.1:0-272 GCF_000325575.1 Pteropus alecto | reverse complement strand
TACTGTTTCCTCTGCTGATAAACCCAGCGAGGAAAGTTGGGAACAGCAGCGCTAACGCCCCGATGCCAAGACGAGGAAAAGCACAGAGCCGCCTCCCGTCAGCACCCGGGGCATGTTCATGGGGAGACTGTCACAGGCGGGACCCCGCGCGGCGTGCTGGGTGGCTCCAGGAAGGATCCGCGGCTCGCTACGCTAAAAGCAGGCACAAGCGGCTCCGTCTGCTATTCCATGTGAATCCTCTTAAAATGTCACAGAAATCCTACTTCGAAGTT
>NW_006470750.1:0-272 GCF_000325575.1 Pteropus alecto | reverse complement strand
AAGGAAGTAGGTTCCAAGTTCTAAAAAGTAATGTGAATGAAGAATAAATTTCCTCATAGCCAGCGACAGTGTCCAAAATTATGAGTTCAGAGAGACAATATTAAGAAAAAAAAATAGGTGATGATTTAATGGGGAAAAGGCAATTTTTCAAATTCGAAATCCTGAACAGTTCCTAGGTATAATATTGGCATTTGAGGAATCCGCTTTATACAGTGGCAACATCATGTGGCCTAAATGAATTACAGTGACTTAATGGAGTAGAGATTAGTTGC
>NW_006470749.1:0-272 GCF_000325575.1 Pteropus alecto | reverse complement strand
TGTTGCTTTCTATTTTATATTCCGCATATGAGCCTCAATTTCTCATTTATTCATTCATCGCGTCATTGATTCCTTCACATATTGGTTCCTTCGATAATTCTTTATTTAGCGAATACTTGCGGAGATCCTAGAATTAAATCAGACGTGACGCCTGCTCCCATGATTACAGTTCATGGAGAGGAGTCATAGTCACATGCCACTGTTTCTCTCCACTTTGCTCATGTCGCCGATTCTACTTGGAATGGCCTCTTCCCACTCATAACTGTCATCAA
>NW_006470748.1:0-272 GCF_000325575.1 Pteropus alecto | reverse complement strand
AAAATGCGTTAATTATAAATTCCTCCTTTCCAGCCCTTTCCTCTCAGAGTCACGCTCTCGAAGCTTCACATCTATGCTGAGCTTTCTTGGGTCATGGTGCCGTTTGAGAAGCCGATGAAAAAACATGTCCCACAGAAAGGACGTAGACATGAGCTCATGCTGCTCAGATGCTCAGGGCCACCTCAGCGCGGTCCTGGGCCCCCCCGTGCAGCCGCCTCCACTGGTCACCTCTGCCCGAGGGGCTTCCACGCCTCGGCTCCACTTAGGTACAT
>NW_006470747.1:0-272 GCF_000325575.1 Pteropus alecto | reverse complement strand
AGAGAGGTGAGAATATTCTATTTAGCCTTATCAGTGTATTTTGGATTACTCTCTCCCTTCCCACCTCCAGTAAGGTTGCTACAACATTAGTAGATGGGCTACTACATTAATTTAGCAACATAGGTTGCAGTAGTAACTACATTAGTGTGGTAGGCAGAACAATGGCTCCCGAAGATGTCTACAACCTAACCCCAGAACTTGTGAATATGTTATCTCGAATGGCAAAAATAACTTTGCAAAGGTGATTAAATTAAAGGCTTGGAGATGGAGAG
>NW_006470746.1:0-272 GCF_000325575.1 Pteropus alecto | reverse complement strand
AGTAAAAAAATTATGTGAGATAGTCTGCATAATGTTATTTTGTGTAAAAATTTAACTGTTTCTAAGACTTAAAAAATGATATTAAGATGTCTTATTATGGCGATAAAAAGATGTTCTGATGTTATAATATCATATAGAATGTCAAAAGCTGGCAAATAATAAATTTTCTCAAAGAAGGTTATTGTTATATTTATATAAAATATATAGAAGTAGAATCAAATAAATAAAAATACTATGCATTTCTAAGATTCAAAATATCTCCCACTTTGAAA
>NW_006470745.1:0-272 GCF_000325575.1 Pteropus alecto | reverse complement strand
GGGGTGATATTGGTTAATAAAATAAAGTTCAATTTCCTTCCGTCCCCATATATTTAACCCCTCATATTTCCATGCTTTAACAGTGTCTTTTGCAGAGCAAACATTTTTAATTTCGATTAAGTATAATTTACTAAATTTTCTATCATGGAATGTGTTCCTGTTGTTGTATCTAGAAGCTTATCACCAAACCCAAGTTTACAGAGCTTTCCTCTTATACTTTCTTTTAGTCATTTTATAGTTTTACATTTAGGTCTATGATTCATTTTGAGTTA
>NW_006470744.1:0-272 GCF_000325575.1 Pteropus alecto | reverse complement strand
TGATCTATAGATTCAGTGCAATCCCAATCAAAATCCCAACAACTTCTTTTGTGGATATGGACAAACTGATTTTAAAGTTTACATGGAAAGGGAAAAGACCCACGATAGCCAATACAATATTGAAGGAGAAGAACAAAGTTCAAGGACTGACACAACCCAACTTCAAGACTATAAAGCTACAGTAACAGTAATCCAGCCAGTGTGTTATTGGCCAAAGAATGGACAAATCAATGGGACAGAATAGAGAGCCCAGAAATAGACCCATATAAATA
>NW_006470743.1:0-272 GCF_000325575.1 Pteropus alecto | reverse complement strand
GGCTGAATGCAGAGGTGGTGGGTGAATGGGTGGGCAGAGTCTGTTCAGCCACCCTGGATCTCCCCTGTCCGTCCCAGGTAGAGTCCTGGATGCCCCAGCCTCGTGAAGCTGGGGGTCCGATTTAAGGCGGGTGAGAACCTGAGATTCCATTGCTACGCTGAGAAGTGTTTTAAAATGCTACCAACATCTCCGTAGGGCCCTGTGCAGAAATGGCCCCGGGCTCCTGTCGTGCGCCCGCCCTTCCCGGTGTGCTGGGTAGGTGGCGAGGATTC
>NW_006470742.1:0-272 GCF_000325575.1 Pteropus alecto | reverse complement strand
AATTATTTGCTATTTTCTTGTGCTCTTTGTACTTTGTACTTTTGACCTACAGAACTGCAAGATAATAAATTTGTATTGTTTTAAGCAAAAAAAGAGGGGGGAGCAGTTAAAACCCAAGATCTCCTTCCCACCTGGTAAAGTCGGACAAGTCATCCCTACTCCCCATAACAGGAGGCAGTTTACTCTCTGGAGAAAATGATACAGCAAGACTTCAGACTCAGAAACATCAGATTAGGCTGACAGAGGGACATTAAGATCTAAGAATTTACCGG
>NW_006470741.1:0-272 GCF_000325575.1 Pteropus alecto | reverse complement strand
TCTGTCTGACTTATTTTACTTAGTATAATACCCTCATTCTTTTTTTATGACTGAGTAATA
Organism: Pteropus alecto; assembly: GCF_000325575.1. Lineage (NCBI taxonomy): Eukaryota > Metazoa > Chordata > Mammalia > Chiroptera > Pteropodidae > Pteropus > Pteropus alecto. The sequence continues at coordinate 212 of NW_006470741.1, read as the reverse complement.
TTCCATTGGATGTATGTACCACATTTTTTTTCCACTTTTCTATCGATAGACACTTAGGTTGCTTCCATACCATGGCTATTGTAAATAATGCTGCAACAAACATAAAGATGCATATATCTTTTCAAGTTCAACTTAAAAACACAGCTGGGGATGCTCTGGAATCAACTCCTTTCCTCTCTTCCTCCTTCCCTTCCTTCCTTCCTTCCTTCCTT
>NW_006470740.1:0-272 GCF_000325575.1 Pteropus alecto | reverse complement strand
AGAAGGGCTCTGGTGCCTTCTTAGTCTGCCCTTTGGGTGTGTCATTCTTGGATACAGCTCTGGCTGGTGGTCTGGCTTGGTCCAAAGCCAGTCACTGGGAGTGCTGACCCCAGGGCCTGCTTGGAGGTGCCCCGCAGCAGGCCAAGTTCAGCTGAAGACTGTGCCCTGCCTAAAGCTACCGGCAAGAGTCACCAAGCAATCCACAGATGGTCGCCACCTGCGCTGGCCTTGGAGGTGCCTCGAGAGGCCAAGCTGCAAACCGAGGCCAGCTG
>NW_006470739.1:0-272 GCF_000325575.1 Pteropus alecto | reverse complement strand
GGGCACCCCCGCACCCTGCGATCAGCCCGATGAGCCCTGGGGAGAGCTTGGGGATGCTCCGATGTGCTGGCTGGAGAGTCACTGCGTGGCAGTCGCCCGTGGGAACATAACGCTCTATCTTGTAGGCAAGTTCAGTTAAGGTTGAATGACAATAAGCTTTCTGCTTCTGTGCCCCCGGTTGACAGTTAGTAACAAAAAGAAAAATAGACTTGTGTGTTCACACTGGATGAAGAATGGGGTTTAGGGCTTAAAAACCCTGGACCTCTACATTT
>NW_006470738.1:0-272 GCF_000325575.1 Pteropus alecto | reverse complement strand
GCCCCGGAGTGGACGTGTGGAGCCTGGGAGTCATCCTGTTCAAAATGGTCTGCGGAAGACTGCCGTTCGTGGGAGACGACATTTGGGAACTAGGGAGAAATATTATAAGAGGGAGGTACCGTCTGCCCTTCTTCATTTCTGCAAATCTAGCGGACTTGATAGGAAAATGTTTAACTGTCGACCCCTTCCAATGTGGAACACTTGAAGAACTCATGAGCCATTCCTGGATGAACATGGGGCAGGAGGAACTGAGGCCATATCAGGAGCCGCCA
>NW_006470737.1:0-272 GCF_000325575.1 Pteropus alecto | reverse complement strand
ACGAATGCCTTTCATTTGCAAAGCAGAAACTAAAGAGGTCATATAACTTTGGTGACCAGCTCACATGTTGGGAGTTAGTGCAGAGGCATCCTAGCTCATGTTCTATAGATGAGTTTGGGATATCTATGTAGTGTCTGAATCGCAGCCTTTGTCATTTTACTTGACACGTTGAACCAGTGTCACCTCTGAGTTTCTGACTCAGGCTCTCTCTCCAGCAAATTCAGTCCTCTGATGGGTGGGCCAGGAGCCCCGGGCTGGCATTGGCCAGTCTG
>NW_006470736.1:0-272 GCF_000325575.1 Pteropus alecto | reverse complement strand
TAAGTTGATGTTCTCATCATATGAGTTATTAATCTTATGCACGAACCTCTGGGGTCTGACTATTGGATTGTTTTGTTACCTTTAAGACAGCTCATAACTTCTCCAAAGCTATTTACTTATTTGCCACAGGAGGCAGCTGCACAAGCATGGTAATAAGATGCTTTTATGCTGAGTCAAAAAACTTAAGTTACAAGTCAGTCTTAGAAATTATGTGACCATTATCAAGCCATTAAAAATCTCTCTAAGCGTCACTTTTCTTGTCTATGTACAGA
>NW_006470735.1:0-272 GCF_000325575.1 Pteropus alecto | reverse complement strand
GTAGTAAGACACAGTATTTCTGCAGCAAATCATATAAACATTTACATTAAATGGGATAAACAAATACTGTAAATAGTCTCACGTTTGTCTAGATTGGGTTTTGGTGCCACATAAGTTTGGCCAAACCTAGAAAAATACTTTTATTTTTAAGAGACTTTTAGATTTGGAATTGCAAACAGGGGATTATGGATTTCTATCTGCGTACTTCTCCAAACCATTCAAGAATCTGTATTTTCGACTCTAACTTCATTGTGTAGTCTGTCCCGTTCATT
>NW_006470734.1:0-272 GCF_000325575.1 Pteropus alecto | reverse complement strand
CCAGATGTGGGGGCGGGGGGTGCGGTGGCACAGACCGGGGACGGCAAGCAGATGAATTTCCTGGGGCTGCTATAACGAATGCTCCAGAACTTGGTAGCTCACAACAACGGAAATATATTCTCTTATTCTGGTGGCCGGAAGTCCAAGATCAAGGTGCCGGCGGCAGCAGGGCCGTGTCCCACCTGAGGGCTCCAGAGGAGGGCCCTTCCTTGTCCCCTTGGGCTTCTGGTGGCCCCGGGCATTTGTTCCTCGACTTGTGGCCCTTTCGCTCC
>NW_006470733.1:0-272 GCF_000325575.1 Pteropus alecto | reverse complement strand
AGAGGATGAAGGAGAGTCGAAGGCCCTTTCCTAAACTGTCAGGAGAAAACGAGCGCGTTTCCGAGTCCCTGAGCAGCAGGCGTGGGCGCCGACGCCACGGGGGAGGGGTACTCCGGTGTACCCCCAGAGGGGCTTGGCCTGGGCTGCGCGGCGCCCTCCCTGAGGGGTGACTGGAATGGTCTGGCGGCAAACAGAGATGAGCCCAGTTTATAGGGAAATCCTGCCTCAACTCCCTAAGAGCCTCGTTCTGCCTGTGGGAGGCAGCCCCCCTC
>NW_006470732.1:0-272 GCF_000325575.1 Pteropus alecto | reverse complement strand
TAATGACCCAAATCTTAAACACACGCAGATGTGCAGTATGGGCAAGGGTCTCCTACAATGTGTGTGCGTGTAGGTGTGTGAGAGAGAGTATGTGCATGTGTGTGTGCGTGCACACGTGTGTGTGTGCACGCGTGTGCACATGTGCATGTGTGCATGTGCCTGCGTGCACACATGTGCGTGTGTGCACGTGGGTGCGAGTGTGTGCATGAGTGTGTGCATGAATGTGTGCATTGTGCTTTGTGCATGTGTGCACAAGTGAGCATGTGTGTACA
>NW_006470731.1:0-272 GCF_000325575.1 Pteropus alecto | reverse complement strand
TTAGGATCAGAGTTAGGGTTAATGTTAGGTTTAGGCTTAAATTTAGTTTTAGAGTTAAAGTTAGAGTTAGGGTTCGGTTTAGGTTAAGGGGTTACGGTTCTAGTTATTGTTAGTGTTAAATTTAGAGTTAGGATTAGGGTTAGAGGTAGGTTTTGTGTTAGGTTTAGATTAAGGTTAGGTTCAGGTTTAGAGTTAGGGTGAATGTTAGGGTTATTGTTAGGGTTAGTGTTAGGGTTAGAATTAGGGATAGGATTAGCTTTAGTTTTAGCATT
>NW_006470730.1:0-272 GCF_000325575.1 Pteropus alecto | reverse complement strand
CATGCTAAGTTAGGAATAAGACAATGAAGCCCATTGTCACCATTATTGTGTTACATTATTTGGAAGACATTAGCCGATGCAATTAGAAATTGACAAGTAGCTCCGGAGGTGGGGAATGAGAAGCAAGATGGTTTACATCTTGAAAGGACAAGTGTTGAACAGCCAGAGTCAGTCCCCACGGAGATGATCGTTTTTAACAGATTTCTCCTGAGGAATAGCTGAGCTCATGGTTTTGTTTTTCAAAACTCTGCTTCAGCAAGATGTGAAAAAGA
>NW_006470729.1:0-272 GCF_000325575.1 Pteropus alecto | reverse complement strand
TCGAAAGCCCCAAAAATGCCTACTTATTTATGTTTTGGCAGCTGTCAGAGTGTGTGTCCTGGTATTTACAAGAAGGACTGGTGTGTGTGTGTGTACCTACGTGATCTAGTCACTCTTTATTGTTTTGTTAAATTATATCACCCAGTGGGAAACTCAGGCTCACAAACAGGCATGCGTAGAAACGTCCTCTCTTTTTATACATTTCTGAGACTCAGAATGGTTAAGTCACTGCATAAGGACTTACAGCTGTAGTTAGTGGTAAAGCTCAACTT
>NW_006470728.1:0-272 GCF_000325575.1 Pteropus alecto | reverse complement strand
TATGCGCGTGTGTATGTATCTAACAGGAGCGGGAGTTGGAGGGTCATATAAGACCTGAGTATCACTGTTACTTCCACAGGTAGACCCCTCAAAAATTGAGCAGCTGAGGGTTCGTATGGTAAGAAGGTCTTCCACATGTATGGGTGAGGGGCTGGGGCGTGAGTGGGGCCTGGGTTCTACTGTGAGAGGCTGAGAATGTTCTGGCCCATGTGGTGACCCAGGAGGGAGAAGGATCAAGCCTCTTTCCCCCAATTCTATCTCTCTTCACAGCA
>NW_006470727.1:0-272 GCF_000325575.1 Pteropus alecto | reverse complement strand
GATTTCATTCTTTTTTGTTGCTGAGTAATATTCCAATATACATTTATTTTCTTTATACCTTCAGCTATTAATGAACACTTAGCTTGCTTCCATATCATTGTAATTAATGCTGCAGTGAACATGGGGGCACATACATCTTTTCAAATAAGTGTTTTGGATTTCTTCAGGGAAATACCCCCAAAATGAAAATTCTAGGTCACATGGTAGTTCTACTTTTTATTTGTTTAAGGGACCTCTATAATGATTTCCATAGTGACTGCACCAATTTACAA
>NW_006470726.1:0-272 GCF_000325575.1 Pteropus alecto | reverse complement strand
ACTCTATTCCCACTACTTTTTTTTTCCTCTTTACCATCAAGTATTCCCAAGTTCAGAATCAGCATGCCTAGATTCTAGAGGTTTTCTTTTCCTCTTGGAAACTTAACCTAAAGATATAACTGAGGAAAAAGAAAGCTCTGGGAAAAAGCAACAACAGACGACCTAATACTTTAAAGAAATGGAAGTCATGAGGCTCACAGTGGTTTTCAGCATATCTAGAATCACTAGCACTTGTCGTAAAATTCTTACCTTCCTGCCAGTCTTTTAGCTTA
>NW_006470725.1:0-272 GCF_000325575.1 Pteropus alecto | reverse complement strand
GTGATATTCCAGCCCTTCTAGGCCTGCTTCTTTTTGATTTGTGAATTAAATCCACAAAATGCGAGTTTAGTTTCGATCTAAATTCCTCGCAGAAGAGCAATCACGTGTGGATTATCTACACGAAAGCACTTCCTGTCCACGTGAATTATCCACCTAGAACTGAGGGTCACTTCCAAGTGACTCTCCAGTGGGACTCTGGAGGCAGACAGACCTGAGTTCGATTCTTTTTTTTTCAACACTTATACACTGGGTGACCTTGGGCAAGCCCTTGC
>NW_006470724.1:0-272 GCF_000325575.1 Pteropus alecto | reverse complement strand
GTCATTTCCCATACCACCTTGTGTTGATTCTGTCGGTCATCCCCACGAACCCAAAGCACCACAGGGACGGAAAGACTATCACTCATTTTTGCATCCTGTATTCAGTTCATTGAACATAGATTGTCGATAATTGTTTCTTGCATTGAACTGCAAAGAAGTAGACTATTTCAGCTTACAGGTTATCTTTAGTTTTGCTGATGGTTTCTTCGCTGTGTGGAGCTTTTTAGTTTGATGGAATCCCATTTGTTTCTTTTGTTTCTTTTGTTGCCTTT
>NW_006470723.1:0-272 GCF_000325575.1 Pteropus alecto | reverse complement strand
TAAATTCCAAAAAGTTATTTTGGGATTCATCCTTAGCTGCAATCATTAGTGGCCTAATGATTTAACATTGAAAGCTCTATAGATTCTTCTGGCCTCTTCCATTGCATTAGACTGTGGATACAAACTAGGTATGAACCAAGAGTGGCAAGAGGGTAAGAAAATATGTTGCCATTTTGGCATCTTCTGGTATGTTTAAGAATATGTCCTCATGATGTCTATAAACTTTACAGATTATGGAATTCTTTTCTCATTTGAGAATACAGAACATGTTA
>NW_006470722.1:0-272 GCF_000325575.1 Pteropus alecto | reverse complement strand
TGGGCCCAAGATGAACATGTCATATTCTCGAAAGTTTCTTCATATAAACTATTGCAAGAACCCAGAGTATATGAGAAATACAGAAATATTCTACTTATGAAGTGATTTTCTCCTTTTGTTTTACCTAGCTGGTGTGTCTATTTCTCTCGTAAAGCAAAGGAGGTATTTGTTTGATGAAAAACAATACAGTAGAAAGACGATGACGGAAAGATGGAGAACCATAGCTTCATAGCCCATGAGATGGCTTAAACAGTCAGCATTACCCACTACAG
>NW_006470721.1:0-272 GCF_000325575.1 Pteropus alecto | reverse complement strand
ACACACACACACACACACACACACACAAATTCTCACTTACCTATTATCCTAATTGTGATGGTTAATGTTATGTGACAACTTGACTAGGCCATGGTACCCAAATATTTGGTCAAACATCACTCTAGATGTTCCTGTGAAGGTAAATTTTAGATGAGATTAACATGTTTCATGTGTCATGGATCACCTAGCCTCAAAGAACTGAGTTGCTCGAAACCCTGGCCTGGATTACTCTTTTCCGCTGAACTTGGGGAAAATAGAGGAAATCATTTACA
>NW_006470720.1:0-272 GCF_000325575.1 Pteropus alecto | reverse complement strand
AAGGAAGATTAAGCCCCGGGGTTTGAGGAGGTGAATGAAGTGAGTGGGTGCACGGCTGGGGGTGACCGGGATGCACGGTTTGGGGGTGACAGGCTGCAGGACTGGGGATGCGGAGGGTGAGGGTGAATCCAGCTTCTGCCCTGTGCCGGGTCCCGGGCCCCTCTCCACACCCATCACAGACGGTCTCCCAGGCCGCTCGCGTGGCCACCTAGGTGTCCCCACTCCCTCTGCGCCCTTTCCCATGGCCTGCTCCATACCAGCGTCACGTGGCC
>NW_006470719.1:0-272 GCF_000325575.1 Pteropus alecto | reverse complement strand
TTGTAGTATGTTAGGGACTAAATCTCAAGGGAAAATCTGTGTCTGATCCCTGATTTTTAATCAGCCACAGCATTTAACAGAGTGCCATGTCCACACTGAGAGCCACTTAATGACTGATCAGTAAAAGAATGAATAAACAACACACATTCACCTGAGCACTTAGAAACTTTAATAGTGTGAAGTTACATGGCCTCGCACTATCAGAGAAATGCAGAGCCCTGAGAGTGAAGCTCCCGGCTTCAAATAAACAAACAGAAAACCTCAATTTGATG
>NW_006470718.1:0-272 GCF_000325575.1 Pteropus alecto | reverse complement strand
GAGTCGCGTTCATGACAAACGGCGGGGACCCTCCTCCTCCCCGCTCCTTCCTTGGTCCCGCGTGGAGGCTGAAGCCAGCGGCCGAGACGCAGTCACTGTGGCCTGCGGCGCCCTCCCAGAAATGCTGTTGCTCTGAGCATCTGACGTTTCCCTCTGCACCAGGATGGGCTGACCTCCTGCCGACCCCGCGGATCAGGTTGAAACCAAGGGGGACGTATGGTCCCCTGGGCGCCCGTCCCTGTGCCCCGGCCGACGCGCAAGGAAACGTCACA
>NW_006470717.1:0-272 GCF_000325575.1 Pteropus alecto | reverse complement strand
GGAATATTCAGTGCAGGTTAGCAAATATCCAACAACAGGGGATCCGTTAAATAACACTGTCCCCATACAACGGACGACAGAGCAGTCATTAAAAATGACATTGCAGAAATACCCTTAATGATGTCTGGAAAGATGTATATGACATAGTCAAGGAAAAAAAAAAATAAGTTGCAAAACATTGCACGCAGGAAGATCTGTATCCATTTTTAAGTAAGAAAAAGAAATACTGCTCTTTAGAAATGGTTTTAAATGAGAAGGAGGTGACTGTGGGA
>NW_006470716.1:0-272 GCF_000325575.1 Pteropus alecto | reverse complement strand
AGGAAATCTGAGAGGCAGCAGGGAGCCACAGAGGGTGTTTCAACAGCAGAATGTCCTCACGTGTAAGAAGATAAAGGGCCCCCTTCCTTTTGTTCCCCTATCTTTCTAGAAGTGTCTTAGGAGGTTTATATAAAAGGCTATAGCCCGACCTTGGTCCCTGGGCCCCCAGTGGCTAGACCAGCAGCTCCCCCTCCCAGTGGGGCTGCTGGCTCCCCGGTGACCCCCGCTGAGCCTGGACCAGCCCACAGCACCTGCTCCCTGGGCAGACACCA
>NW_006470715.1:0-272 GCF_000325575.1 Pteropus alecto | reverse complement strand
TAGTGTCGCCACGTTCTCTAAGGAATGTGCTCGTCATCCACGATGAGGGGACAAGGAGGACTGGCCGAAGGCAGGAGAGATGCGAGGTGACCCCGCCGTCCGGTGGGTGACCGCTCGCCCCAGAAGCCTCGATGTCACAGAGCGAGCGCCCCGTCCCGCGCCACTGCCGACAGGCCCCGTTCCCGTTTTCCGAGGACGCCGCGGGTTGCGAGATCATCCCATCGTGTCCTCCCGCCAGCTCCGTCGGCTCTAATTTTGAACCTTTTTATTTC
>NW_006470714.1:0-272 GCF_000325575.1 Pteropus alecto | reverse complement strand
ATTGTGATATATTCTTATAAATGAGACAAGGTTTAACAGAAGAGGAAACTGGTACTCAAAGAGCTTAAGAACCTCCCAAGGTCAATGATGGTCAATGATTTTTCCACTATCACATTGGCTCTAATACTAAAGATAATCCCTTCGATGTTTTTCTTCTATAGGAAATTCTTAATGCATTGCAGCTGTGTGTTTGTAAAATGAATTGAGATTCTTATGGCAAAGATACTAAAATCTCCTTTTATCTTGGAACTTAGGGTATAAGAAATAAGGTG
>NW_006470713.1:0-272 GCF_000325575.1 Pteropus alecto | reverse complement strand
TTTTTTTTAGATTTCACATATAAATGAAATTATAAGCTATACATGTTCCTCTTTCTGACTCACTTCATTTAGCATAATACCCTCTAGTTTCATCCATAACAAATAGCATTTTAGGTTTTCTTATGGCTGGGAAATAATTCATTGTATGTATGGACCAGAAATTTTTTAAAAGTTTAGTTTATTAGTTTCAAATATAGAGGACATTCATATAGTTTATGAAACAATCTCACTAACTGTTCTGGCTCTCTACCTAGCCAATACATTAATGTTAA
>NW_006470712.1:0-272 GCF_000325575.1 Pteropus alecto | reverse complement strand
AGACAGACCAAAAGCACTGAACGTGCTACATAAGTAACTTATGTAGAATTTTTAAAAGTTCCTAAGCGCTATTGAATAAGGCGTGATAGAGAAAATTAGGGGAGACTTAGGGATACCAGGATCTGGTGGCAGCAGGGACCATTTAGATAGTGTGGTCAGGGTTGGCCTCAGAGAAGACCAACGGAGGAGTTGGGTTAGCCAGGTGGATGTTTGGAGGGAGGAGTTTCTGAGAGAGGAAACAGCCAGTGCAAAGACCCCACGGCAAGAGCATG
>NW_006470711.1:0-273 GCF_000325575.1 Pteropus alecto | reverse complement strand
TACAGTATTTGTCATTCTCTGTCTGACTGATTACTCACTGAGCATAATGTCTTCGAGTACAAACCATGTTGTTGCAAATATCAGGATGTCCTTCTTCCTCGTGGCTGAATAATATTCCATTGTGTGGAATTTATCACATTTTCTTTATCCTTCCATATCTTGACTATTGTGATAAATGTTGCAATAAACATGAAAGTGCATATATCTCTTCGACATCCTATTTTCATTTACTTTAAGCATATACCCAGAAGTGGGATTTCTGGATCATATGGT
>NW_006470710.1:0-272 GCF_000325575.1 Pteropus alecto | reverse complement strand
TAAGGAGCACATATCTTTTTTGATATTCTCAGAATTAAATTAATATTTTGGTCTATTTTTTTGGTCTAAATTAAACACACTAGCCCCTTAAAACACATTCCTCTTATCCACATTCACTATAGATACAAAAGTACTTTAAAATGAGAGATTTTTACATGTTAAAAACAAACTCTTCAAGATATAGCAGTTGGACCCCATGCAGTTATTCTGAAAATTCTATGGTGGCCGGTGGCAGTAGTTATGTGGTGACAGACATCTGGCCTTCCGTTGTA
>NW_006470709.1:0-272 GCF_000325575.1 Pteropus alecto | reverse complement strand
TCCCTGATTTCATTAGCATAGTGGTTAAAGGCATAGGCTGTGGAGCCTAGGTGCCAAGGTTTCAGACGTTGTTTCTTCCAAACCAGCTAGGTGACACTGGAGAAGTTGTTTAATGTCTCAGTGCCTCAGTATTCTTCATCTATGAAATGGGGATAATAATAGCAGTACCCAGATCGTAGTGTGATGGTGAAGATTAAACAAGTCAATATGTGTGACATTCTTAGAAGAATACTTGGCACATAATAGTAAGAGTGTGTCTCTCTCTCTCTCTC
>NW_006470708.1:0-272 GCF_000325575.1 Pteropus alecto | reverse complement strand
AGGCCAGCAGCTGCCGCCTGCCTTCTGCCGGTGGCCGTCATCACCGTCACCGTGACTTGTTTCTGCCATGGAGAGTTTAAGACGCGAAGGGGGAAGCTTTGTGAGCACAGCCCGAGGGGGTGTCACGCGAAGAGTGGCCAGATTGGCCCAAGTCACAGCTGGGGCTGACTCTGAGGACTTCTACCTGAGGGTCTTCGAGAAGACACCGCCCCTTTCCATTTCCGCAGAAGCCGGGAGGGCGACTGGGCCGCGATCCCCGGTCCAGGGGCGGC
>NW_006470707.1:0-272 GCF_000325575.1 Pteropus alecto | reverse complement strand
GAATATATCATTGTATGCCAACTATAGTTGAAAAACACTCATTAAATTATACTATGTAAATATGAGCAATTAAGTGTCTATTATATTTCAATAAAGCTGGTGGGGTGGGGAGAGAAATAAGGCTGAACTCCTACTTACTATGTAGCTGAAAAATAAATTGTAGGCGATTAAAACTTTTAAATGTAAAAATTAAATAAATAAAACAGTACCTTGAACGCAAATGTAAAAGAATGTATTTTTAAAATAACTTCAGGCTGCTATGGGAACCTTTT
>NW_006470706.1:0-272 GCF_000325575.1 Pteropus alecto | reverse complement strand
TCTCTGCGGAAAAATCTCACTCACAGGTACGTTTCCGAGTAACCGGGTCCGGAACTTTTGACAAAGCAAGGAGGCGGTGGGATGGCAAGACTTTCCTCGTGCATTTCAAGATGTTCTGCTACGCGTTTCTCAAGCATAACTTTCATCACATCGATTTGGACGAAATCGAACGCAGAAAGCAGGTCCTGCGGTGCGGGCGCATCGGGGCGCATCGGGGCGCATCAGGGCGTAATGAGCCGCAGCGGGGCGCCCAGGAGCCTCCTGGCCCACCC
>NW_006470705.1:0-272 GCF_000325575.1 Pteropus alecto | reverse complement strand
CCCCGACCGCCCTGTCCCCGACCACCCTGTCCCCACCGGACGGCCACTGAGTGTGCGCGGGGCCGAGCGGCGGACGACAGCGCTCGGGGTCGTCAGCGCCCCACACAGGTCGCTGGCGGAAGTGTCTGGTTTCTGGGGGACGGATGGTTAGAGCCCTGTGGCAGCTTCGGAAGGGGGGCTGGGGGTCGGGGCCCTCACCCCCCTGCCCCAGGTGCATGTGGCCATTTGTGGCAAGGACCCTGAGGGGTCATAGTCCCCCGGCCATGATTCCC
>NW_006470704.1:0-272 GCF_000325575.1 Pteropus alecto | reverse complement strand
CCCCAGAAGGCAGGTGTTCTCACTGTGATCTGTGAGTACAGCAAGAACCCCTGGGCACAGAAGTTGCACCAAAATGGAGGCTGTATCAGCATGGCGGCCTTTGTCTCCCTGAGATCTTGCTTTACCCAAGCCATAGAGTGTCTGAAGACCATTGACAGGCAGCCTCCCTTGCCCTGCTTGGCCCTGGGGTGGTGCCTTCTGAGCAGGCAACAGACCCTGGCTAGCACAGTGAGCGTGTTTGGAGGAAACAATTGTGGGCAGACCACTGCTGC
>NW_006470703.1:0-272 GCF_000325575.1 Pteropus alecto | reverse complement strand
AGACAAACAAATATGAATAATATACCATTTCTATTTTGCTATCTTCCTCGTCTGGGGTAGATTTACATGTCCAACCAAACACAGGAGATGTGGTTTCCTTTAATGTGTTTAGTGAGATTAAAAACTTCATACTGCACTTTACATATATTTTGTATGATTTAACTAAAGAATGGATAAATATGTTAGCCAGATTGGAACACGAACTAACAATTACATTTCTTGCCAGGAAATATGGATGTTAATTCTGTGTGTGTGTGTGTGTGTGTGTGTGT
>NW_006470702.1:0-272 GCF_000325575.1 Pteropus alecto | reverse complement strand
GTAGGTTCACGCACACACTTAAGGTGCGTGTCATATGAATGTGTACAGTCGTGTGTCAAATAATGACCCTTTGGCCAACGAGGGACTGCATATACTACAGTGGTCCTGTAGGATAATAATGAGGCTGAAAAATTCCTGCTTCCCAGGGACGTGGTAGCCACCAGAATGTCATAGCACGACGCATTCGTCACGTGTCGGCGGTGATGCTGGTATAAACGAGCCTGCTATGCCACTAGTCATAAAAAGTATAGCACATAGAATCAGGTGCAGCC
>NW_006470701.1:0-272 GCF_000325575.1 Pteropus alecto | reverse complement strand
CTGGTAACCACCATACTGTTGTTGTCTGTGTCTATAAGTTTTTTGTTGTTGATGTTGTTGGTTTTGTTTGTTCATGCATTGCTATCAGTTTTATATCCCATTTGAGTAAAATCATATGTTTCTTAACTTTTTGCTTCTGACTTATTTTACTTAGCATGATATTCTCAACATTTATTGATGTCACAAATGGCAATATTTCATATTTTCTTATGATTCAATAGTATTCCATAATATAACTGTAGCACATCTTCTTTATCCAATCATCTATCAAA
>NW_006470700.1:0-272 GCF_000325575.1 Pteropus alecto | reverse complement strand
GTCCCTCACGTCAGACTCTGTCGCAGCTGGGACGTCGTTTCTTTGGCAGTGACTTGGCACACTGCTTGCCCGTCTGAAAACACGTGTCAGTTTAGTTCCTTTTCTTCCGTCTCTCTGCAAAGCCGACATACATGACACATCTCCGGCTGTCGGGCACATCGCACTCCAGCAAAATGCCACTTTAACCTCTCCTGGCACGGCGGACCAAGGACCCCCACCCACGCGATGGAAGGGGCAGCTGAACCAGCAAAACACGTACATGAGAAAGGTGT
>NW_006470699.1:0-272 GCF_000325575.1 Pteropus alecto | reverse complement strand
AAGTTGAAAAATCTAGCACATGAACCATATGAAATTGCTGTTTGAATAATTTGTATACTCCAGAAATTTAGAAAGTATAAAATATGGGCGTGTTACGTGCCACTGAGTCGGCTCCAACTCCTGGAGACACTATGAATGAGTGACATCCACAACTTCACACAGGCATTATCACATTGAATATAAACTTTTATAACCATAATAATAGCTAAATGCTGATGCTGGAGTCTAATAATATAAATTCAACTTCTAGTTTAGTCACTAGCCAACTAGCT
>NW_006470698.1:0-272 GCF_000325575.1 Pteropus alecto | reverse complement strand
GGTATAAAAATGGAGTTTTAAAGCTCCTAAATCATGTCTTCTTCTTTCTATAACCTGCAGCCATCCTGAAGCTCACCAAGGTTTGCCTCATTAAAACCAAAGATATTCCTATGACCCTAGAAATGCTCTGGGATTCAATATCTCAGTATCAGATGTTCCTATTACTCAGGAAATTAGAAAGGTTAGGAGCTGTGTATTAGGAAGTACGGTCACAGACTAAATGTTAAAACAAAATGATCTCCTGTCACCTCTATTTACAAGGGGTTTTAGGA
>NW_006470697.1:0-272 GCF_000325575.1 Pteropus alecto | reverse complement strand
TATTACTCAGCCAAAGAAGAGATGAAATACTGCCACACGACAATGTGGATGGACCTTAACATATAACTATGCTAAGTGAAATAAGCCAGATAGGAAATATTGAAGACCACATGATATCACTTATATGTGGGATTTAAATTAAAAGCAACAAGCAAACAGGACAAACAAATACTCATGGACATGGTCAATAGACTAGTGGTTATCAATGGGGAGAGAGGAAGGGGAAGGAAGTTGGGGTCAAATAGGTGGTGACAGAAAGAAATCGAACTATG
>NW_006470696.1:0-272 GCF_000325575.1 Pteropus alecto | reverse complement strand
AAGTTTGGCAACCCCCGGCTTGGGGAGTAAACTCTGTTCTATCATTCGTGAAATGCTACACTTGTGGAACATTTCTATTATAGTTAATTTCTCTAGTGTCAGAGAAGATGCCCCTCAGTGGAAGGGAGTTTGTTAAGCCAGTTGAAATTAATTACTCGTGTAGTTTTGTTCTGCAGTGAAAATGCAATACACAATGGAAGAGAATAATAGAATCAGGATATTGGCAATAAACTGACTGCTGGCTGGCTGGCTGGCTCTCTCTCTCTCTCTCT
>NW_006470695.1:0-272 GCF_000325575.1 Pteropus alecto | reverse complement strand
TGAAAATACTGATGCAGCTTGTCCAAATCAGTGTTTTGATATAAACCCATGAAGTTCTGCCTTCAGAGCTTATGTAGTTGATCATTATGTAATGCTACCCTTGAGAGAAAGTAATCTCATCAGTTCAAGTATGCAGATGTTTGCTAATGTTCAGCACTTCTCAGTGTTGGCAGTTGTTGGACATAGTTTCTGTAGGAGCCCCTCTACGTGCAGATGGGATCCAACCAGCATCCATCTTTGTCATGACACTGTCATTACAGCTAAGATGTCAG
>NW_006470694.1:0-272 GCF_000325575.1 Pteropus alecto | reverse complement strand
TAGGATTTTATTTATGATATATAGCTCACAATATCCCCATTCTTTTTTTTCCTTCTTCTTTATCCCATCTGTTGACATGGGCCCATTAGATTTTACCTTGAATCAGACTGTGGAGAGTCTACAATGCCAGCCTGGCTTGATAAGGCAAACTAATGCCATCATAGGTTCTTGGCAGAGGATATGTGGAAAGGAACGTTGAGGAAGTAGCAATATACAGGAAAGTCTGGGAGGGAACACTTGGAGGACAGGAGCCCTGCAGGAAGTTGTCTTGG
>NW_006470693.1:0-275 GCF_000325575.1 Pteropus alecto | reverse complement strand
TGTCTTCCCTTCCAACATGTGAGTGTTTCCTCCTATACGACCTTCAAGGATGCTTAAAATGTGGGAGGGAGAAATCAAGGCACAGATGCTTACGGGACCTCTACAAGGTATCCCAACTAGAACAGTCATTTGACTCAAGGTCCATTTGTTTGTCACTGCACACCACCATGATGCTTCCCTGGTGTGGGAATAAATGAGTTTAAAGAAAAATGGTTGGTCCATGGCCATGCCACCCTGAATAAGCCCGATCACGTCTGATCTCGGAAGCTAAGCAG
>NW_006470692.1:0-271 GCF_000325575.1 Pteropus alecto | reverse complement strand
CAACTGAATCAAAGCCAGCAGTAAAAAAGTGTTTTGTTTTGTTTTATTCTGGGGGCAGGGGGATGGGCTATTTTGCTACAGAAGATCTCTGCAGTGTTCATACCATAAAAATTTGAGTATTTTTCTCAAGCAGTGACATCTGTTACTCATGTGTGAACATCTGCTTTTGGCCAAAACATGATGTTTGTACTACACGTTTCCCACTCAGGAAACTATTCTGTGTGATCTAGAGTTGCTGTGAAGTACAGCAATGCATAGTAAAAAGAAAAAA
>NW_006470691.1:0-272 GCF_000325575.1 Pteropus alecto | reverse complement strand
ACATTCCTGCAGTAGTCACAGATCACATGGAGACAAGCAGCTGTGTGGGGCAGTCCCACAGACCCCTGCCATCCTCTCAAGAGATATCGTGGCTTGTACAGGCAGCAGTAGTCTGCCCACAACTGTTTTCTCCAAATGCACTCACCGTGCTTGCCAAGATTTGTTGCCTGTGAAGAGTGTGCAACCTCAGAGCCAAGCATGGCAGGAGAGGCTTCCTATCAATTGGGTGCAGGCACATTGCGGCTTGGGTGAAGTGGGATCTCAGGGAGACA
>NW_006470690.1:0-272 GCF_000325575.1 Pteropus alecto | reverse complement strand
TTCCTTCACTCCAGCCACATTGGCCTCCTCATATGTACCCATCTCAAGGCCTTCACACTTGCTCTTCCCTCTGACATAGAATGCTCTTCCAGTAGATCTGTATTTGGCTGATTCTTTTACTTCAGTCAGGTCTCTGCTCAAAGGTCAACTCCTTAGAGAAGTTTTCCCAAATCGTCCATTCTAAAATAACACCTGCCTCCTCCATTGCTATCCCTTTACCTGCTTTATTGATCCTCGGTAGGATCAATGTTATTCGGAATCAATAATTCCAT
>NW_006470689.1:0-272 GCF_000325575.1 Pteropus alecto | reverse complement strand
CACTACTAAAAACAGAATGCTATTAAGTAGAATGACGTCATTTATTTCCGAAGACTCTAGACACACTAGAGCAATGCGCAAATAATGATAAAAGCAAGACATTTCGTGGCGGACTTTGGGGTGAGGGTAGGACTGTCGTCCGCGAGTTATCTCGGGGTAAACGCTGCAGTTAGAAGTGCTGCTGGTGGGTATTCTCGGGGCAGACGGGAAATGGGCTGAAGAAGCGCAGAATGAAACGTACAGCTTGGCAGGAAGTAGCGTCCTGGATGGGC
>NW_006470688.1:0-272 GCF_000325575.1 Pteropus alecto | reverse complement strand
TCGCTTTTTACCATTAGTAGATATGACACATTTAAAGTGTTGGTAAACCGTGGTATAATGCACACGTAGGCTGTCGAAGTGATGCGGTCGATTTTTAAAAGTGGCAGAAAGGAAATTGGAACAAAATATGGCCTTTAGTTAGAAATAACGTGTTAATAACGGTTCATGAATTGTGACAAATGTCCCGTATCGATAGGAGGTGTTAGTAAAAGGAGGAGCTGAGTGTGACATAGGGCAGGCCTCTGGAGGATTATCTCGACCTTTCTGTAAAT
>NW_006470687.1:0-272 GCF_000325575.1 Pteropus alecto | reverse complement strand
GTGAGGAGTGGCAGGTTATAGGGTGTCAGATGGTGGCTCCCTGACCTGGCTTCATACCAGAATCGTCTGGGGAGGTTTTTAGTTATTCCGACCCCAGGTCCACCCTGAGCTGCTAGTCCAGCTTCATGGATGGGACCCAGGGAGGTATTTTTTAACAAGATCTCCCTGTATGTTTATTCACCCAGCCCAGCTGATGGGGAGCATGCAGTTCCCAGAATGAGGGAGATAGAGGCTTCATGGATGGGACACGTGGCCTGACCATGAAGGTTGGG
>NW_006470686.1:0-271 GCF_000325575.1 Pteropus alecto | reverse complement strand
GGGTTAGGGTTAGGGTTAGGGTAAGAGCTTAGATTTAGGATTAGTGTTAGGGTTAGCGTTAGTGTTTAGGTTAAGTTAGAGTTTGGGTGATACTTAGGGTTCGTGTTAGATTTAGTTTAGTTTTAGCTTTATGGTTACGTGTAGTTTAGGGTTAGGATTAGAGTTAGGGTTAGTATAATGCTTCGGATTAGCTTTAGGTTTAGAGGCAAGCTTAGGGTAAGCAGTTAGTTTTAGAATTATTTTTAGTGTAAAATTTAGGGTTAGGTTTAGA
>NW_006470685.1:0-272 GCF_000325575.1 Pteropus alecto | reverse complement strand
TAGAGTACCTATAATTCTCCCTACAATGCACCAAACTGATATAACTCTGTCTTTTTTACAGACGAGGAAACAGTCTCAGATGAATAAGTGGTAATTCCAAGGCGGCACAGACAGTAAGTCGTGAGTTCAAGGTTTGGACTCAGGCTGTATGGTAGATGTTGTCAGATTCAGAATCACTAGACTTTAATTTCATCAACTGTAATTCCGAGACACTCATTCCAACCCCTTTTTAAGTACGCAGGATTTACTCATTGTTTTGGATAAAATGTGGA
>NW_006470684.1:0-272 GCF_000325575.1 Pteropus alecto | reverse complement strand
TTTCCTGGACTGGGATGAGGGCAGACCCTAAAACAAACCAGGATTCAAGCCTCGGTGTCATGCAGGTAGGTATAGGGGACCCAGTATTGCCTGTCCAGTCTGACAGCTGGACATGACATCCCCCTGGCAGACTAGCAAAACGATAACAACCCAAGTCAAACAAGTTTTTCATATGATTGTGCATAGCTCTCCATGCACAGGAAACACAGAGCTGGGAAATGCAGCCTGCATGACTCAGTCTACACAAGTGGTTAGCATGAAGGAGCACTTTT
>NW_006470683.1:0-272 GCF_000325575.1 Pteropus alecto | reverse complement strand
GATATGACACCAAAAGCACAGATGACAAAAGGGAAAAACATATATGTAAATTAAGCTTTATAAAAATTAAAAACTTTTGTACATCAGAGGACACTATCAAGAGAGTGATCAGACGACTCACAGAATGGGAGAAAAAAATTGCAAAGCATATACTCATGAAGGATAAATATTCAGAATATATAAAGAACTCCTACAATTCAACAAAAATAACTAACTACTCAACTAAAAATGGACAAATGAATAGACATTTCTCCACAGAAGATATACAACTG
>NW_006470682.1:0-272 GCF_000325575.1 Pteropus alecto | reverse complement strand
TTCATTTAATCCTTACAATAATGCCAAAAGATAGGTACTAAAATTTTCCAGATCATACCGTTGAGGAAACTGAGGCATAGTGCATTTGATCAACTTACCTATAGTTACATAGGTAGCCCAATATCATTTTTGTAGGATTTTATAACCAGGACATATCTTAAATTTTAGATCTCTGAACTCCATGAATCCCATGAAAAATTTGGTTAGATGTTTAAACGTGGATTTTTCTAGGGTGCATCTCCATCCTTATGTCAGATTTAAAAAGTACTGTA
>NW_006470681.1:0-271 GCF_000325575.1 Pteropus alecto | reverse complement strand
TATTTCCTTCACCCATCCCCAAGTCCCCTCAGAAGACTAATCAGTTATGAAGGTTTCCTAGTAGTAGACTGGGTAGCACTTCACAAATCCCCCTTCAGGACTGAAGCACTTACTCACTCCGCAGCTGAGTGTCAGGCTCTGAGGGCTCACAGCTTCATTCTTCTCCTGGAATTACCTTCAGCCAAAGGATGTTGCATCACCCTAAGTGATGCATCCTCGTAATGTAATGATTGCATTCAGTGACTGGTTAATCCTGAGCATAAAACTGTCC
>NW_006470680.1:0-271 GCF_000325575.1 Pteropus alecto | reverse complement strand
TCGTCCAGGTAATCTAGCCAGGCTGGCCGGCAGCATCTGGCAGAGCGCTGGCTGGGCAGGTGACCCTGGCTCCGAGGGAATGTGGCCGAGGCAGCAGGTGGCAGTGCTGGGCAGGCAGATGAAGGCCTCGGGGATGCCTGGCTATTCACGGGGATTGAGTTGTGGGCAGAACTCCAGTCCTGGATGAATTAAGGCTGATCCCGGAACCCAGGGGAAGGAACAAGAGGACTGGAGAGGGGAGGGGCAGGGCCCGAGCGAGAGTCGCCACTGT
>NW_006470679.1:0-271 GCF_000325575.1 Pteropus alecto | reverse complement strand
GCCGCCAACCAAGCTGCCAACCAAGCCGCTGACAAAGAGGCCGATGAAGGCCACAATCCCCGTGACCAGGGCGCCCCGCCACGAGGGTTTGACAGCCGCCTTCATCTTCCTCTTTCCAGAGATGGAGCAGAGCAGCTGGATGACGTCTTCCATCAAGGCGTACCTCTGGAGGCCTACGAGCAGCCTGTTGATGTACTTGTTGAAGAAGGATATCACGTAGGTCCACAGGATGTCCGTCATGAAGGCCTTGGGACAAGCGTTTCACAGGGAA
>NW_006470678.1:0-271 GCF_000325575.1 Pteropus alecto | reverse complement strand
CTCTTTGAAATGCCTTCCACCTGGACTACTCTGTTATATTTCTGAAATCCAAATCCAAGTCTGGAGGGAGCTCGGCAGCACGAGCAGATTTAACAAAAGAAAAAATGCCTGAGTTCAGAGAAAGGGAATAGATCAACTGGCCAGGGTCAGAGCTGCAGCCTAGAAGAAGGAGTAGCCAGTCATCCCTACAGAGTGACCTGATTAGTGCATATAGGTGTCCAAGCAGATTCAGATCGGAGGGTGGGAACTACCAAATATGACATCCAACAGA
>NW_006470677.1:0-271 GCF_000325575.1 Pteropus alecto | reverse complement strand
CAGCTGGAATTCTGTGTTCCTCGTAGGGCTGTCGCAAGGATTAGGTTTGAAGGGAGAAGTTCAATGAAGTTCTGCATGAGAGGATGGGGTAAAAATTTGAGTGGGAAAGACTGACTGTCCCAATACCCGGCACACAAGAGGTACTCGAAAGCATCAAACCAAACCAAACCACAGTTACCCTTGTATGATTTAAATTAAAGAAATTGCATATCAAATCACATTAGACGGGGCAGAGAATCCAGCACACTAGGTGTGCTGTGATGGTGTGTCC
>NW_006470676.1:0-271 GCF_000325575.1 Pteropus alecto | reverse complement strand
GGATCTGCACATAAGAGCTACCACTGGTCAGAACCACGGGTGTTGAACAGTGGGCTGGGAGAAACAAAGAAATTTCCTCTTATAGCCAGAGCTCCTTGTAGGAGGAGGGTGAAAATAGAAGATGTGGCAAGTTCTCTGAACAGGCCAGCCTGGAAGAGTTGTGAGCTCAATGCGGCCGACATCAGGGCCCAGTCATTAGGGCAGAGAACAGAGAAACAGGGTCGGCAGAGAAACAATTGATTTTTACCAGCTGCGGTTGCAAAACTGAGGC
>NW_006470675.1:0-271 GCF_000325575.1 Pteropus alecto | reverse complement strand
CTTATTAGATTTTCATGGTACAGCTATAAAGAGGGTCATTTTTGCAGAAATGCTTGAGGGCTTGCTTCTCTTAGTACCTTGATATTTAAATTATTCTCTTTTGAGGTACTTACTCATTATCCTCATTGACTTCCTCTTTGTTAATTATCAACAGGTCTAACTCTTTACATAGTACTAATAACTAGCATTTTTTGAGGGCTCACCATGTGTCAGGCTCTTCGTGTATATGATGGATTTATTTTTACTGCAGCTCTACTTGGTAGGACATACT
>NW_006470674.1:0-271 GCF_000325575.1 Pteropus alecto | reverse complement strand
ATGACATTGATCCATTATTAGTTAGGAAATAGGGCATCCTGGGATTGTCCCTATAAATCAAACAAAATGTGATGATTCAGTATGTACACAAGTATTATGGACAATTTGAGGGACTGAAGCCAAAGTATAAGCGAGGGGCGACATTACCTGTACCTTGCTGGATAAGTGAGAGTCAGGAGCATAAGTGTTCTTCCTGGGGTCAGAAGCCCTTCTTTAGACTGAGACTTGAATGGGAAGCCATACTTTTCCAGGGCTTTGAGTCTCACATGGA
>NW_006470673.1:0-271 GCF_000325575.1 Pteropus alecto | reverse complement strand
ACGGGTTACGAGGCACGGCCAGCGGCAGAGCGGGGAGGGAGGCCCCAGACCCGAGACGGCACCTCTCCCCGCCAGGCCCGAGGGGTCACCCCACTCGCGGGCTGCTCGGGCAAGGCCACGGGCCCCTCCTCTGCTCCGCGACACGACCTCCGAGGCCTGGGCATCCGCGCTGGGCCCGGCTCGCGGGGCGACGCTGCAGGTCTGTCTAAGGCGAGTGGGGGGGCCTCCGTTTTTCCGATGAGACAGCACTGAAACGGAGCCCCTCGGAACC
>NW_006470672.1:0-271 GCF_000325575.1 Pteropus alecto | reverse complement strand
GAATAAGTAAATCCACAGAAATAGCAGATTGAGGGTTGCCAGGAAGAGAGGATCGGGAAGTCACTGCTTAGTGGGTACAAGGTTTTATTTTGGAGTGGTGAGATGTTTGGGGACTAGATAGAGGTGGTTGCACAACATCGTGAATGTGCTAAATACCATAGAATTGTTCACTTTAAGTGGTTAGTATTGTGTTATTTGAAATTCACCTCGATTAAACATAAGGAAAAGAAGTCCTGTTGGAGCCGAGTCGTGAACAGTGAGGAGGCTGAGG
>NW_006470671.1:0-271 GCF_000325575.1 Pteropus alecto | reverse complement strand
ATTGCCCTTGGATTAATGATGTAAATCATGAACACACCCTCCCATGGCGCTGCAGCTGCTCAGCGCCCCCTACATCTGGAGACCCATCCGGAACCTGCATCTGCAGCCCTTCTCACGGGCCTTGGCCACACTCCCGGGCCTCCTCCACCTGCCAGGCCTGGGCGCCGGCTTCTCCGTCTGCGTACCGCCATTCTTCTGCCTAGTTAGTTCCCGCTGACTCTTCGTATCTCAGCTCGGACGGCGCTTCCAGAGGAGAACTGTCCAGGTCACT
>NW_006470670.1:0-271 GCF_000325575.1 Pteropus alecto | reverse complement strand
CCTAACATTAACCCTAACTCTAACCCTAACCCTAACACTTAATCCTAATCCTAACCTTAACATTAATCCTATCCTTAACCCTAACCCTAATCCTAAACCGACCCCTAACCCTAAACTTAACCTCAAACTTAACACTAATCGTAACCTAAACGGAACCCTAACAAAATCCTAACCCTAATTCTAACCATAAATCTAACCGGACCTAAAATTTACCTTAACCCTAACTTAAACATAATCCTAAGCCTAACAATAACCCTACTCTAAATTTTAA
>NW_006470669.1:0-271 GCF_000325575.1 Pteropus alecto | reverse complement strand
CTTAGGCACAGGTACTGCATGTCTATTAGCTCGCTCCATCCTCACAGTGCCTCGGCAGGGGTGGGGGTGGCGACATCCATATTTGAATGAGAGCAGACATCCCAGAGAGAACTGGATGCAGGAAATGGCCTGATAGGCAGACCGGATGCTCAAGCCCCACACCATTCACGCTGACGACGTTCAGGGGGCTCCTCACCCGCGGGCGGGACAGGTAGCAACCTGCTGTTGTGGTCTGCAGCTATACTATCTATTCTTCTTTCGCCTAAAGCAA
>NW_006470668.1:0-271 GCF_000325575.1 Pteropus alecto | reverse complement strand
GAAGACGGAACGAGAAAAGCACCTGTTAAGAAAACCGGCTCTGATTTCCCGTGAAGCAGAATGTTACGAAGTGAGGGAAAAGGTTGCAAGGTCGAACGCGACTTGGAGAAGCGGTTGCTGAGCTGGCCGGCCCATCGGCGTGCACACAGGGCAGGGAGACCATCTTAGAAGTGGAAACAGGGACCCCCCCCCGCACCCCGCACGTTCCAAAGTGCCTCGTAAAGACGTGGACGGAGGTACTTACTAAGAGCGCCCCGTAGAGCTTCGAGAA
>NW_006470667.1:0-271 GCF_000325575.1 Pteropus alecto | reverse complement strand
CTGTTGGTATTTATGTGTAGAGGTTCTTTTACTGAGGCTCCTTCTCTCTGTGGATTTGAGCTGCTGTCAAATAATCTTTTGTTTAGTCTGAGGAGCTCCATCTAGAAATTCTGCCTTCTTGTTAGGGTAGATATATTAGTAATAGATTCTCTCAGATTTTATTGATCTGGAATTGTTCCAATTTTGTCTTTATTTTCTAAAGATAGTTTTGCCAAATATAAAATTCTTTGTTGATATGTGTGTGTGTGTTTATTTGTTTGTTTGTTTGTTT
>NW_006470666.1:0-271 GCF_000325575.1 Pteropus alecto | reverse complement strand
AATTTTATTGTTTGTCTAAAAGGTATAAAAACTGAGTGCTTCTGTCTCTTCAGAGAGGCTCATTTTTCTGTGAGCTCCTGAATGTACCAAATTAAAAATCTCTTTTCTCCTGTTACTCTGTCTCATCTTAATTATTAGACCAGTCAGAAGAACCTAGAAGGGGAGAAGAAAAATTGTTTCTCCCTAACACCATCGTCAGGAAGCTTGGTGGTGGCTGTCTCTCACAGCCGGGCTCAGCAGTAGGAGATGGTGTTCCAGAAATGGGCTCCCA
>NW_006470665.1:0-271 GCF_000325575.1 Pteropus alecto | reverse complement strand
TCAGAGAAATGCAAATTTAAACCACAGCGAGCTGTCACCTCACCCCTAACAGAATGGCCATCACCAGCAGGACAAATAATAACAAGTGTTAGGTCGTGGGGGAAGAAGAGCCCTCTCACACTGCTGGCGGGAACGTAAATTGGTGCAGCCATTATGGAAAACTGTATGGAGGTTCCTCACCAAGTTAAAAATAGAACCACCTTACTACCGAGCAGCCACTTCTGGCTACTTATCCAAAGAAATGCAAACCACTAATTCGAAAAGATATATG
>NW_006470664.1:0-271 GCF_000325575.1 Pteropus alecto | reverse complement strand
TTGCTGACAATAACTCACTCATCAACAAGTATTTATCCCTTTTACAGATCAAGCCACTGACACTCCAAGAAACAGCCCAGTTGCAGCTCGAGAGCAGCCGCTCAGATTCTAAATCCTAAACCTGGTTGAGTTAGTTGACTATATATTTGCCAATTCCTGTTTCCTGGGATCTGGGCTTCTTCAATCCCCCCGTGGGAATAATCCAAGAATATACGCGAGATGAATAGACTCCTGATTGGAATTTCTCATTTTCTAAATACCAAAAAGTCTT
>NW_006470663.1:0-271 GCF_000325575.1 Pteropus alecto | reverse complement strand
GTCTGGTCCTTCATCATCTGTTTCACGTTCATCCGAGTGTGTTCCACGCTAGGGGCTGTGCTGGATGGTGGGGTCACAGCAGCGGGAGAGAAGGGACTCTGGGCGCATGTAATGTGTTTTAAGAGAGAAGAGAGCTGGACGCAGAGATGGATGGCCACGAGCTGGACGCAGAGATGGATGGCCACGAGCTGGATGCAGAGTCGGATGGCCCACGCACAGGGCCTGGCGCGCAGCAGCTCCGTGGATGCCACCTCCTGGTCATGCACGGTTT
>NW_006470662.1:0-271 GCF_000325575.1 Pteropus alecto | reverse complement strand
GTGTCTTACAGTTTTCAGGGTTCAGATCTTTCACCGGTTTAAATTTATTCCTAAGTATTCTAGGAATTTAGAAATTTTGGTGTACCTATTGATATCATTTTTTCTTAGCTTATAACTGTAATTTATAATTTATTTAACTTATAACTGTAACTTTTCACTATTGTTGATTGAGCTTCTAATTATTGGAACAGAACAGAGTGTTCAGATACATATCCAAATATATGTAGAAGTTTAGTAAATAATAAAAGTAACATTTTAAATCAATAGGGAT
>NW_006470661.1:0-271 GCF_000325575.1 Pteropus alecto | reverse complement strand
TATATTAAAAGAGCATTTCAAAATACTTTTTAAAATAGATACAACTATATACTTTGTAATAAACTATGTATTTAAGTACATTTGAAAATTCACTGCCTTTGTATAAAGAGTTCTAATATGTTCTTTTGTTTACTCAAGGATTATTGGTCCACCAATCATTTATGTAGAAAAATTTGTGGAGACAGCTTTCTTGAGCAGATAGACTTGAGAGGGCAAAATTATGGGGGAATGGAAAGATAGAAGGAAGAAATAGGAAAGAGAAAGAGAAGAG
>NW_006470660.1:0-271 GCF_000325575.1 Pteropus alecto | reverse complement strand
ATCCTCCCCAAGTGTGTCTGGAACAGCACCCACTGGGGGCCCCATGCCAGGCACTGTGCTTGGTCTCCTGTAGGTTAGGTGTGATGCCAGCCACCCGGAGACCGAACACAGGGGTTGAAGCTGAGGCCCAGCAGTGACAAACAGGCCGTGGGCCAGGCCAGGGGACTCCAGAGCCCCTGCTGCCACTGTGGAGATAAGCACAGAGCGCCAGCCCCCGGCTCGCTGAGCAGGGGTTCTGGTTCTCCTTTATCCTGGGACTGCGGCGTGTGAC
>NW_006470659.1:0-271 GCF_000325575.1 Pteropus alecto | reverse complement strand
GAGGGTTGATGGGGACAGCTGCTCACAGGGCCGGGGGTGCTGAGGATGGGGAGCCACTGGGTTCACCCGCAAGGGGGTGTCCGGTCACCGGGGTGAGCCCAGGGTGAGGCACGACCCAGCCGTGCCCTGAGCTGGAGGAGGCCCTGCTCCCTGCAGCCCATGACGGGCTCCTTCCTACCTGCGACATTTCCTTGCAAGACGTTTATGGTCAAGTTCTGCGGAGAGTCTGGGACACAAAGACATGGTGGACCCAAGTCAATGTGAGGGCTGT
>NW_006470658.1:0-271 GCF_000325575.1 Pteropus alecto | reverse complement strand
GAGAAATAAAGTTCTGTTGTTTATCAGCCACCTAGTCTATAGAATTTTTGTTAAAACAACCAGAATGGACTAAGACGGGGAGAGAGGGTGAGAGTATAAGGAGTATAAGCACAGAGGCCAGTTAGAACGTGACTCAGAAGTACAAGTGGCAAATGCTGTTGGCTCGGACTAGTGAGGAGGAATTTTCATTCAAAAGGCTCATCAGCTCTCTGTTCTACTTCTGTAAATATCTTTGTTCCATGGGCTGTACTTGAAATTGACTAAAGACTCA
>NW_006470657.1:0-271 GCF_000325575.1 Pteropus alecto | reverse complement strand
CCTAATTCTATCCCTAACCCTAATACTAACCCTAATCCTAAATTTTGCACTAAAAATAACTCTAACCCTAACCTCTTACATTAACCCTAACCTCAAACTAAAGCTAACTCTAACCCTAAAACTAACCCTAACTTTAATCCTAACCGTAACCTAATCCTAAACCCTAACCATAACTCTCATAATAAACCTACCGCTAAAGTAAACCTAACCCTAACCATAACACTAAAGCCTAACTGGAACTCTAACCCTAATCATAAACTTTATCATTACC
>NW_006470656.1:0-271 GCF_000325575.1 Pteropus alecto | reverse complement strand
GTGATGGAAACAAGGAGCAGCAGCAAGGAAAAAAACGCCTGGGATATTGATAAACTAGCCATACAAATAGGGAGAAATCCAAAAAGTCACCCTGCAATGGCAGAAGGTAGGACAGGGCGACGACATGGGGCTGCCCAGTCTCCAGTGGCTGAGTGAGACCAAGGCTGTGGCAGTGGCAATAGCAGACACCTCTTAAAGGGGCCGCATCCATGAGCGGACTTTCACAGTGACAGACTTGCTCACTCTGAGCACCAGTGCTGATTCGACTGCG
>NW_006470655.1:0-271 GCF_000325575.1 Pteropus alecto | reverse complement strand
AAATTGTGTTTAGAATACAGTTCCAGTTTATTTTATAGATATACAGAGAGCAAATATAAATCATTACAAGTGGAATACCAATGTACATACTATTGCTCATTTTTCTATTGAACACATTTTTGTTAATAATTAACCCTTTTTAATTTAAACTATATCAACTGGGCAATTTGATTTTTTAAAAAAATTCAGTTTTAACTAACAGGGAGTTATGAACACATCAAGATTGAGTATTCTTTTCCAGTGACCCTTGAGCTGGTCCTGGTGCATTAAC
>NW_006470654.1:0-271 GCF_000325575.1 Pteropus alecto | reverse complement strand
GATGGCTATTAACCTGATGTGAGCCCTAATCATTGGGTTGGACCTGAGGAAAAGACTTGGGTCTTTGGGATATACATTGACTAGAGCAAAGTAGGACTTTTGTCCTGGAGACATGGGGTGCCAAGAAGTTTAATAAGACAGAGTTTAGAAATGAGAACTAGTACTTGAGATGGGAATGGATGAATTGAGTATTTTCTTTAGGACAGAGACACGGTTCAAGTATCTCCCCACTGTAGCTTGCTCCTGCCTCTTACATTGCCCTCATCATGTG
>NW_006470653.1:0-271 GCF_000325575.1 Pteropus alecto | reverse complement strand
TCCTAGAGAAAACATAGGCAGTAAACACTTTGTCACCTGTCTTAGCAATATTTTTTTCTGGACATACCTACTTGGGCAAAGGCAACAAAAGAAAAAACAAAAAAGCTTTTCAGAGTGAAGGAAACCCTCAACAAAATGAAAAGGCTACCTAATGGGTGGGAGAAGATGTTTGAAACGATATTCTATAAGGAGTTAATATCAACAATATATACAGAACTCATATAACTCAACAGCAGAAAATCAAACAATCCAATTA
Source organism: Pteropus alecto (assembly GCF_000325575.1). Lineage (NCBI taxonomy): Eukaryota > Metazoa > Chordata > Mammalia > Chiroptera > Pteropodidae > Pteropus > Pteropus alecto. The sequence goes on along the minus strand of NW_006470653.1, from coordinate 15 downwards.
AAAAATAGGCAGAGT
>NW_006470652.1:0-271 GCF_000325575.1 Pteropus alecto | reverse complement strand
GATACTGCACATTAAGAGTAAAGAATAAAATAATAGAATTCTCTCAGTTGGTAGAGTAAAAGCTTTTGACAAAATTTGACACTTTCATGACAAAAGCTCTCAATAGGTTGAGTATACAAGAAACATACCTCAACGTAATAAGATCCATATATGTTTACAAATCTAACATCATAACCTAACGTCATAATGGTGAAAAGTTGAAAGCTTTTCCTCTAAAATCAGGAACAAGAGTGTCCACTTTCACTACTTTTTAATCGACATAGTACTGGAA
>NW_006470651.1:0-271 GCF_000325575.1 Pteropus alecto | reverse complement strand
GAGTCACCTTGCCCTGTTAACATCACAGAGGTACCAGAGACCTGGGGCGGTGGCCCCTCGAGTTGGGGAAGCGGACCCCCGGGGTCGGCGCTGCTGCGGCCGGTCGCGTGAGAAGCTGACAAAGGCTTAGACCGGTGGGGGAGGAGGAAAGAGCCGGGAGGGGCTACGTCAGAAAGGCCACCGGTCCGAGCCGAGGTGACTTCTGCGGCGCTGTGTTCCACACGCAGTCGGGCACACGCCTCCCGCTCTGCCACCTTCATCCTTCCGTGCT
>NW_006470650.1:0-271 GCF_000325575.1 Pteropus alecto | reverse complement strand
ACAGCCACATCTGCGCAGTGTCCACTGTCCATTCTTGCAGCTCGCGCCCTTTCTGCCGCCCCGTTCTCTTCAATCTCATCCCAGGGCTGTGTTTCACTTTATTGACATTCCGCCTGACATCTGCACCTTCAGCTCGTGTTACCACCTGTGAACCTCAGGAAAAGCTTGTCCCCTGCCCAGGCCATCGACCCCCCAGAGGCCCTTCAGCCCACCAGGGTCACGCCCCTCTGTGCACCCCTGAGCATCCCTGAGACCCCCACCCCCCACTGTC
>NW_006470649.1:0-271 GCF_000325575.1 Pteropus alecto | reverse complement strand
GGTATTTGTCTTACTCTGTCTGACTGGTTTTACTTAGCGTAATACCCTCTGCGTCCATCCATGTTGTCACAGATGGCAAGATTTCACTCTTTTATGGTTGAGTAATATTCCATTGTATTTGTACCACATCTTCTTTATCCATTTCTCTGTTGATGGACACTTAGTTTGCTTACACATCTTGACTATTGTAAATGATGCTGCAATGAACGTAGGATAGGTGTGCAGATATCTTTTCGAAGGAGTGTTTTGGATTTCTTTGGAAAAATACCCA
>NW_006470648.1:0-271 GCF_000325575.1 Pteropus alecto | reverse complement strand
TCCGGGGGCCTCAGGAGGAGGCTGTCCATCGGCATCGCTTTCCTTGGCACGTCGAGGACCGTGGTCCTGGACGAGCCCACCAGCGGGGTGGACACTTGTTCCCGCCGCAGCATCTGGGACATTCTCCTCAAGTACCGAGAAGGTAGGACCGGCCGTCAGCCGCTGCTCCCCCCACGGTGCCCTGTGCAGGGAAGGGACGTGAGCCGTGAGCGACGGCTCAGGCCCAGTGGGTGGTGCCATCTTCCAGAAAACGTGGGTCACGAGAGACCCC
>NW_006470647.1:0-271 GCF_000325575.1 Pteropus alecto | reverse complement strand
TCTAATTGAAAGGACCTGTATTCCCACTAGAGTTATATTTCAAATATCCCCGTTATGTCATTTGGGTTCTTGGGAAGGAGATGCTGAAATAGAAGGGCAAAAGATTTGTTGGGGAGGAGGGGAATGCCTGTGAGAAATGAAATGGGAATGAGCAGCATTAGGCAGGGAAAGCCCCAGACTACATGCAGACCAGGCAAAGTCATGGGCAATCCATGGGGAGCTCCTGAATAAAGAGTGATTTTTGAGGGGGTCCCATGTTGGGCACAAACAG
>NW_006470646.1:0-271 GCF_000325575.1 Pteropus alecto | reverse complement strand
CGTATCTATAAGGATACGAAAGATTGAGACAATACCGTGACGTTAAAATCTCTTTCTCAGATTAGTGGGCTCGGGGTAATGGGTTTTCCTCTTTTTGCTTTTTTTTTCTAAAATGTCTACTGGAACAGACAGTGTGGACACCGCCCCCTGGGGCCCTCTCCAGGATGGAGGCACTCCTGCCCCCCTTCTGGGGCGTGTTGGCCGTCGCCACCTGTCAGCTGAGACGCTTGCCAGGATTTGTGCCCTGCTGACAGAGTGACCTCGTCAGGGT
>NW_006470645.1:0-271 GCF_000325575.1 Pteropus alecto | reverse complement strand
CCCCCGAGGCCTTAGGTTCTCCGTGCTTGAATTTTCAAAAGCTTTTAAAATCAATCGCCAAACAAAGTTGTACAGAATGCCCACGACGAGTACCGTATCATGCCGCTCACTCTAGCAGACACAAATACGGAGTCCCTACCTGCGAGGCGTTTGCAATCTAGTACCTCTCATCAAGAGGTCCTCGGGGGACATGGAAGAACCGCGAGCCCAGGTTTAACCACTAACTCTACGCAATGACAAAAGGCAGTCTGCCCGGACACAAAGCGCCGAC
>NW_006470644.1:0-271 GCF_000325575.1 Pteropus alecto | reverse complement strand
CACATCCACATGTTTCAGCTAAAAACTGGGAGAGATATTTCAGCTGTGAGGGACCCCCTAAAGAGTGAAGGGTTCTAGCCCCCACAAAGCTCCCCCAGCCCAGAAAAATAAGTTTCCACAAGTTCTGGTTATGAAACGATTGGAGATTGCTGCTGAGTGAGATGGAGGGAGGCTGGAGTGCAGGCAAACCTCTTAAAGAGCCCACACAGAGACTTACTCCTTGATGGACTCACTTTCTCTGAGTTTCAGCTCTGGAGTAGCAGCTCAAAAG
>NW_006470643.1:0-271 GCF_000325575.1 Pteropus alecto | reverse complement strand
CCATATGATCTAATGGCACTATCTAAACCTTTCCTGCTGTGACTCTATGGGGCATTCTCATGCTGGGGTGCCACACCAGCTGCCCCTTCTTAGTCAAACAGTCAAGTCAATTATAAGAGTGATAATGTCTGTAATATAGTGAAAGGCTTGTATAGAGATTTTTGTTTTTGTTTTTGTTTTTGTTTTAATATATACACAAACACACACATTGTGTAGTGACATCCTGGTTAAAACTACTATTTGCAACATGTAGCCCTTTGCTTTTATTTAT
>NW_006470642.1:0-271 GCF_000325575.1 Pteropus alecto | reverse complement strand
TCAATATCACAAACATACCCATTCACCTCCAAATTAATCTAGTTTCAATGCAATACAAATTAAAATCCTAGCAGGTCTTTTGGGGAAATGGACAAGCCTACTCCAAAACTTTATATGGAAATTCGGAACCAAAAATAACCAAAGAAATACTAAAGAAAAACAAGGAATGTGAACCATTTAACAATGCCATGAAAAGGTATAGTAACTGATGAGCGGAGTATTAATACAAGGGTAGACAATTTAGAACAGAATAGAGCCCTGAATCAGATTC
>NW_006470641.1:0-271 GCF_000325575.1 Pteropus alecto | reverse complement strand
GAACGAGAACTCAGGGCCAGGATTGGGGCGCCTTTATTACAAATGTTGAGGTTGCGTCGAGGAGTAAATTGTTGTGCCGATTTTGAATTTTTTAAACAACGTAGTGACCTGTGTTGTCTCGACGGCTGACTTTTCAGCATCTCCTTAAAGTCTGGGCCTGACATAGGGAAGTCGCTCATCTCACCCTATTCTCGACCCTGCAAGAACCCCACGGAAATCAGAGATCTGAAAATCCAGCAAAGACACACGTACACCTCTGCGCCCTCGCTGA
>NW_006470640.1:0-271 GCF_000325575.1 Pteropus alecto | reverse complement strand
TGCATGTCCACCATAAAAAAGTTTATGGGTGCTGCTCACTATACACACGCAGAGGCCAAAGCTGATGGGGAAGTCACCATTATAAATATTAATCGTCACTCTGTCAGGAGCTGAGAAAGCCTCTCGAAGACATTCTCTCCGACAACTAAATACTCTGGTCCAGAAGTGACTCACACCACTTATGACCACAACTCATGGTCCACAACTAATCTCATGACCCATTAAAACAAAATGGAGCCTGAGGTACAATCCAACAATGTATCTGTAAAAG
>NW_006470639.1:0-271 GCF_000325575.1 Pteropus alecto | reverse complement strand
GCCACTGGTTCCCGAACCTGAGCCTGCATTCAAAGTAGCTTGAGGTCTGGTTAAAACCAAGATAGCATGCCTCATCTTCAGAACTAGATTTGGGGCAGCTGAGAATTTGCAGTTCCAACACGTTCACAGGTGATGCCAGTGCTTCTGGTCTGCGGACCGACATGGAGAACCATCTCATTACGCTACCTTACCTCTGGGTTGCAATGGATGTTTCAGGTAAGACCTGCTCACCGCCACCTCCACCCACAAATCCTGAGATGGTCCCAAAGGC
>NW_006470638.1:0-271 GCF_000325575.1 Pteropus alecto | reverse complement strand
GCATGGTGCCTTTTTAGGACAAGGTGTAACCACATATTTTTAGTGGAAATGAGTGTTTCTAGGTTAGAAATTTAACCTCTATCACTCCATAAGAGGGGAGGAGGGTCAGCTCAGCAAGGCAGGAGGTTCAGAGCTTCTGGCTTCTGATTGTCCAACTAATGAGGTATTTTCAAATGACTAGGTCTGGTTTACCACTCTGTTTGGGAGCCTGCTTACATTCTTTTCCCCGAGGACTGAAAAGGAGGCTCGAATGAATAAGAACAAAGGGGTT
>NW_006470637.1:0-271 GCF_000325575.1 Pteropus alecto | reverse complement strand
CAGGTCTCAAGACTTACGCAAAATGTCCCAAACAGGTATGTCTGTCCGTAGAGACGGGAAGCAGGTGGGGTGCTGCCGGGGCCCAGGGGTGGGCCACTTAGAGGGTCGGGCTCCCTCTCGGGGCGATGAGAACGTTCTGGACTGAGGCAGAGGAGGTGGCCCCATGCTGCGGTGCACGTGCTGAATGGCACTGTGTGCAGAAAGGTCAGTGTTAGGGGCTTCAGTTCAGTTAGACACATGCTTCAGAGACCGTCCTGGAGCGTCCAATCTC
>NW_006470636.1:0-271 GCF_000325575.1 Pteropus alecto | reverse complement strand
TTTGTGCCACGAGGCGATGTGACCAGCTAAAAAATGATGCTCTGATTCAAATGAGGACGTGAGTGTGGATGTCGTGGAGGCGACGGCCATCTATAGTTTCCCTCCTGTCCCTCACATGGAGGGCAAGACCATTTCTTCACGATGGACCTGAGATCCCACACTGCTTCCCTCCCAGAGGTCCTGCCCAGACCCTCCATCTGTGCCAAGCCAGATACTGTGGTGCCCCGGGGGAGGCCTGTGACCATCGTGTGCCAGAGTTCTGCTGGGGCTG
>NW_006470635.1:0-271 GCF_000325575.1 Pteropus alecto | reverse complement strand
ACCTTGCAGTTTGCCGTCCTCCTCCTACCCACCCTCCGCTCTGTCCCCAAACACACCAGGAGAGAAACCGGCTGAGCCTGGAGCCAGCAGGGCCTTGCCGCCGGAGAGCTTGCACCTTTGTGACCCCCGGGGCCACCAGCAAAGCTCCCTGTGCGTCCTTTCTGCCCGACTTGGCGTCCGCTATTCAAGTGAGAAGGACCGTTGTGTTATTGTTCACAGAAGATGTTCTAAATGAGCCCATGAGTGACACAGATGGCGTGTAGAACTCAGC
>NW_006470634.1:0-271 GCF_000325575.1 Pteropus alecto | reverse complement strand
TCCATTGAAGTAGCTTGTTGGTCATGAACTTCCTGGTCTGGATAGTTACTGTGTCATTCATGATGGTGGCAGACCCTTAAGCAGCCAGGGAGGAAAAAGCTCGCCAACACCTGTTTGTTAATTTATTGATGGTAGCCATTTTGACAGGTGTAAGGTGATATCTCATTGCAGTTTTAATTTACATATCTCTGATGATTAGTGACATTCAGCATCTTTTCATGTCTATTGGCCACCTGTTGTCCTCTTTGGAAAAATGTCTATTCAGATCATC
>NW_006470633.1:0-271 GCF_000325575.1 Pteropus alecto | reverse complement strand
AAAAATAGATTGGTGATACCAAAGAAAAATCTTTAAGGGACTGAAGAGATGAAGAGATCAATTTAACCAAATCTCACATCAAACTTTTATTTTGTACCTCAGAGATTGACATTTTTATATTTGCAGTATTTCCCACTGTACAGTGAATGAATCAAGGACTTGGTGTGACAATTGCGTTAGTTAAGAGAACACTGTAATCATATGGAAGTTAGTTTATTTTCTGAGAGTCTGGTTGTAACAAATGTGCAAATGTGGTGGGGTTTTTTTTTTT
>NW_006470632.1:0-271 GCF_000325575.1 Pteropus alecto | reverse complement strand
TCCAAAGCATTTCTCTCCAGTGTGCTGCTTCTGATGCTGAAGTTCTGCACTGAAATACAACTGTCTTCCATATGCTCCAGCGCTGTACAGTTTCTGCCCATGAGGTGTTCCCTGGTGCTTAGTTAAGTGCGAAATGTCTCTCAAGTCCACACCATACATCTCACAGGGCCAGGGCTTCTGGAGAGACACACCTGCCTTGGGAGTCCTGACTCGTGATCCCGACCCTCCTCGTACAGAAATGCTCTGCTCAGAAGGTGCCTCCTCATCCTGG
>NW_006470631.1:0-271 GCF_000325575.1 Pteropus alecto | reverse complement strand
ACACTGTTACAACTTGGGAATAGGACAGTGGATACACATTTGTGGTATTTTAGAGTCTAGCAGAGGGATGGGAAATAAACATATATTCTGATGGTAAGCTCTATAAGGAAAAACGTGACAGAGAAAGGAGGAGAGAGATGAAGAAGGGGGGGTTTATTAGACAAGATGGTCAGAAAAGGCCTCAATGGTGAGATGAGATTTGAACAGAGGCCCATTTGCAGAAAACGGATAGAGCCCTATTGATAGGAGTTCTGGGCACGAATATATATAT
>NW_006470630.1:0-271 GCF_000325575.1 Pteropus alecto | reverse complement strand
GGGTTAGGGTTAGGTTTTGTGTTAGGGTTAGGGTTTAGAATTAAGGTAGGGGTTCGTTTAGGGTTAGGGTTTGGGTTAGCATTAGGGTTCGAATAGGGTTATGGTTAGAGTTAGATTTTGGGGTTAGAGTTAGGTTACTGATAGGTATAGGGCGAGGGTTAGAATAAGGGGTTAAGTTTAGGGTTAGAGTTAGGGTAGAATTAGTGTTAGAGTTAGATTTAAAGGTAGGGTTAGTTTTAAGGTAAGAAGTTAACGTTAGCATTAGGGTTAG
>NW_006470629.1:0-271 GCF_000325575.1 Pteropus alecto | reverse complement strand
CCTAGGAAGCGTTAGGAAATAAACAAACAAAAAAAAGAATCAAATGCAAATCTTCTAACTGAAAAAGTGAACAGCTGAGTGGATGCCTCAGCAGGAGGATGGTGGAGATGGAGGGAGGAACCAGTGCCCTGCAAGAGAGAGCAATAGAAACCGCCCAGTTCCAACGACAGAAAGAAAATAGTCTGGGAAAAAAAAAAAAAAGACTGTGGGGCTATAACGAGAGACCTAACATTCATGTCACCGGAGTCCCAGAAGAAGAGGAGAAAGCAGG
>NW_006470628.1:0-271 GCF_000325575.1 Pteropus alecto | reverse complement strand
TCTAATGATTTCCCCAAGTAGCCCTTTGATGATTCTGTTGTCTTTGCACCTGAAAATTAACCATTTATGTCTTGGAATTAGTGGAAAATAAATAATATAGCTTATGATATTCTTGTGATGTTTTAGATCAGTGCCGAAATATTCGGGAAACAGAATGAGGTGGGGTCGTTTTCCAGTGTTTACGCGTGGCACCATCTGGAATATATATCTGACATAGTACGTTAATTTTCCTTGCGTTCTGACATTCCTGAAAATATAATTGCAAGTTTAT
>NW_006470627.1:0-271 GCF_000325575.1 Pteropus alecto | reverse complement strand
TTTACTCCCCCCGTCCGCACAGGGGACGCGAACAGCACGTGTTCCCGGCATCTGGGGTCACGCGCTCGGCGTGATGAACGTCCGTCGGGCTTCTTGTGGGGGTGGCGCTGTGTCGCCGCCCCGAGAAGACGCTTCTGTGAGCCCTGAGCGTCGTCGTCACTCGAGGCCTCGCCTGCACAGCATCGGCCTTGGGCCTCGGCCATGCTGTGCTCCGTGGCAGTGGGGCCGTTTTAAGTGTTGCTGGGCATATTGGGGACAGCGTCGTCCATGG
>NW_006470626.1:0-271 GCF_000325575.1 Pteropus alecto | reverse complement strand
GGAGGGATTATTTTGATATTATTTAACTTTTTGGTAGATTTATCCACTAAAGTTGAAACATTTTGGAGAGTGCAGAGTCTGTGGACTTAAAACAGTGAAGGGAAAATTCAGAGAGAACTCCTGTTCGTGGAACAAAAGAGCGAGATTATTCAATGAGGTGGAGGGTGGAGTGAGAAGGACATGGCCAGTAGGTAATTCCCATGAAGGCACCAGATGATGAACATTAAGAACAGTAAAATCTGGTATTCGGTTTAAAGATTTTATTTTTTTT
>NW_006470625.1:0-271 GCF_000325575.1 Pteropus alecto | reverse complement strand
AATATAATATTAAATGTTAACTGTAATTGAAAAAAATACACATAAAGTCCATCTATGTTTGTTATCCATCAATAAATATGTCGAAAAGTTGTACCTTAAGAAATATTTAAAATAGTATTAATTACAATAATGACAAATCTTAAAACAAAAGTTTTCAGGTAGAAGAAACAGAAATTTGAGAGTAATTGTCAGTTCTGATCTTTTCTAATATGCTCCCATAAAACAAGGTATATGTGTGAGTGATGAATAAGACAAAAAAAAAAAAAAAAAA
>NW_006470624.1:0-271 GCF_000325575.1 Pteropus alecto | reverse complement strand
GGAGGACGCTGTAGCCTGTGGGCAGTGATGCTCCCCGATGCCCCCCGCTAGGCCACGTGGGGTCCCTCCTGGCTCCTCGTCCACCCTGGGCTGTGAGACCAGGGAACTCCGAAAGCCGATGCCACCAGGCTGTCACTGGCTTCAAGCGGAGCGGTGAGGCAGGGGTGCTGTCCTCGAGGACCTCGATGTGGAAGGCGGGGTACGTGTCACATCTGGCTGAAGCCGCTAAGCTCAGAGGTGCTTGTCACTTAGTCACAGTCACAGAGACACA
>NW_006470623.1:0-271 GCF_000325575.1 Pteropus alecto | reverse complement strand
TGCCTTATTACTCAGGTTTCTAACTCTGTTATACTTGAGAATTGTGCGGAGCCACACCCCCAGAGTCAGGGGATCTAGTTATCTTCCTTTAACTGTGACTATTTGCTGTGTCACCTTGGATATGTCATTTACTCCCTCCAGACTCCAGTTTCCTTATCCATCAGAGGAGGATAATGTTACCCATCTCTAGATAAAGTGGGGAGATTGAATGAGAATCACAAAACCTATAGTTTTAGATCTTCATGATCTAATTCAACTGCTTTTTTTTTTT
>NW_006470622.1:0-271 GCF_000325575.1 Pteropus alecto | reverse complement strand
CACGCACACACACGCACACACACGCACGCACGCACGCTCACACACACGCACACACACACGCGTGCGCACACACGCGCGCACACACGCACACATACAGAAACATGCGTGCAAACACACACACGAGCACAGACACGCACACACACGCGCGCACACACGCACACTCACGTGCACACACGCACGCTCACACACACACGCGCACACGCACACACACATGCACGCACGCACACACACACGTGCACACGCACACACGCGCGCACACACGCACGCACAC
>NW_006470621.1:0-271 GCF_000325575.1 Pteropus alecto | reverse complement strand
CGGCGAAGAGAGACCCAGGAAAAGGCGTTTACTGCACATGCCCAAACCAGCAGACCGGGGTTCACAGGAGCTCGTTTCATAGGGCAGTCCACGGGTGGTCGAGGAGGCGGGGACCTCCAGGGCAGGGGGTGCTCTGGGAAGGAGGGGAGAAGGGGCACCCCGGGAACGAGCGAGGATGCAGGCTGCTGGCCGCCTTTCCACCAGAGAGCCGGCCAGCCAGCCCTGCAGGCTCCACCGGGACGTGGGAGGGGAACAGCGTGGTTGGATCGAG
>NW_006470620.1:0-271 GCF_000325575.1 Pteropus alecto | reverse complement strand
GGAAGGGAGAAGGAGAGAGGGAACAGTAATGCAATAATGCATATAACAGGTGCGTGACACCCAGAAAGCACACGGTTCCTCTCCCTGAGCTGTTGAACCCATAGCCTCGGCTCCACACCTCACAATGCCCTGCCCCCTGTCCAGGCTGCATTCCTAGCTTTCAGAGGGTTTTGAATATCCAGTTTCTTCTCACACAGGAAGCACTTACGTTACAGATGTAAAAACAAACACAAAAGCAAATAAAGCACCTACTTAGATAAACTTTACTTTC
>NW_006470619.1:0-271 GCF_000325575.1 Pteropus alecto | reverse complement strand
GGAGAGCGGGCCGTGCTCCAGGGGGACGCTGACAACGTCGATTGGGCCACTCATGCAAGGAGGCTGTCACAGCCCTTCTCCCTGGCAGGGGGGACGATCAGGGACCTCCGTGGCAGAGGTGGGGAGCCGAGGGACACTCGGCCGGAGGGAGGTTCCCCTGAGCTGCCTGAAGACTCGTCCGTCCTGGTCCCCTCGGAGGCAGGAGAGGGCATGGGTGTGGGCGGGGGAGGGGCCCGGCTGGTAGCCATGGTCACCCCATCGCTCTGAAATG
>NW_006470618.1:0-271 GCF_000325575.1 Pteropus alecto | reverse complement strand
AATTTGTGTAGTTCTCATGCCTCTTTTCTATATTATTACATAGTTAATTCCCCATTGATTCCATTTTTTATTGTTTCAACAATTTTTACTGTGTCTTCTTATAATAATAGCACAAATTTTAATTATTACAGCCTCATAATAAATGTTTTAGTTTCAGGCAGTGCAAAATCAGGGGGAAAGTCTTAATCCTGCATCTCGTTTGCACAGCACATACTTGCTCGTGCACCTTGTCCCCTGAAGCAAAACACACTACTTTGGCTCATTTAACTGT
>NW_006470617.1:0-271 GCF_000325575.1 Pteropus alecto | reverse complement strand
TAGCTCTTCTGGGACCACTGGTGTAATAAACCTGACTTCTCCAACTCTTCAAGTGGTGCTTGTTTTCTTTGCCAGTCTTGTTTGTGCAACATTTCTGCAAGCCCCAGTGAGATTCCAACTATGCCGGCCCTTTGAGCTGCTGGACCGGTGGTTCAGCCAGGCCAGGACAGAAGAGTTCTGAGACGAACGAGGAGGTGCACCGCATGATGGTATTCTGGGTTCTTTTTCGGACTGGCACCCTGACTCCCAGGACGGCCGAGCCCCCAACCGA
>NW_006470616.1:0-271 GCF_000325575.1 Pteropus alecto | reverse complement strand
CCTGACCCGTCTCTGCTTTGCCTTCGCAAGTGGTTTCCCTCTAGCTAAACACTCGCCACCTGGGCCCTGACTGAAGCGAGGTGTCTGGCAGAGCCCGAGCTCCCGACAGGGGTCGAGGCCTCTGGGGCGCTGCCTTCTCCTCACGCGTGTTGCATTTTTAAACTGTCAGACCACATCTAGACACGGGTGGGAGGGGGTCGGGGTGGCGACCTCGACGTGGGCTTGGATTCTGAGAACCCTGTGGGCCGGGGGCCGAGGCCGCAGCCCCCCG
>NW_006470615.1:0-271 GCF_000325575.1 Pteropus alecto | reverse complement strand
AGCAATGAGAAATGATAAGGGGCATCATACCTGGACGAGAGGGGAGGAATTATAATAGTCTGGGGAGATTTAGAGTGGTAGTGAATAATTTAGAGTCTATAGAACTACTAAAGATATCATAACATTATGTTATAGTATGAAAATTAGTGTTAGAAGTTATAAACTTATGAAAAAAGGTTATGTTTTATATACTTCAGTAAAGAAGAAAGAATATATTGGGAGAACCACCAAAGTTGTTATAATTGTAATCTAATGTTAAAATGTTAAGGGC
>NW_006470614.1:0-271 GCF_000325575.1 Pteropus alecto | reverse complement strand
TGGGATAAAGTATAAGGTTCTTGGGATGAGCCATGAGTCCCTTCCTGATGTGGCCCTTGTCCCCAGCCTCAGCCTAATCTCTTACCACTGCAGGAACTCTAGCCATACTGAACTACTTGGTACAAATAGTACATATAAATCAAGCACTTAGGTGCTGTGCTATGTTTCACAGGTTTGTATAATGTAAATATGCTGATCCTCTTATTGCCACCACACCATAGATCAATTTATCCATTCATTCAAAATGTTGTGTTTTGTGTGTGTGTGTGTG
>NW_006470613.1:0-271 GCF_000325575.1 Pteropus alecto | reverse complement strand
ACATAGAGATCCTCATGCATGCAGAATATGGCTGGCGCTGGTGTCTACTGGCTGCAGGCATTCCTCCAGCATTCCAGAGTCACTTCTCCTGGGCCTCAGAGGGACTGTGAGCTGGCTGAAATGTCAAGATGCTGGTTTTAACTTGACGGCTATAACATCCAATTCTGTATAAGCGTGGGAGAACAGCAAGCTTTGCCTTCTGCTTCTAATTGAGTACAACACAGAGATCATATGTCCTTAACAAAGGCCATTTCCAGCAGACAATAAATAC
>NW_006470612.1:0-271 GCF_000325575.1 Pteropus alecto | reverse complement strand
CTAATTTATTAGTTTTCCAATTGTTAAGAAAAAATATTGTTCTACACATGAGAAGTCTGAATGTCAAAAGTTTTATTTAGGACATGCATCATAATTGTCATATTAAGTAGCAAAAGCTGCAGGCTACAGCTTCTCTCTAGTAAGAACTTAATAAGGAGCTAAATTAGAAGGAAATTGGTAAATTGGACCAAACTGAACAGAATCAGTTTCTCTCAGGTTTTAGATTTTATTAGTCATTAAATAAAAGAAAAATATTCAATTAGATATATAT
>NW_006470611.1:0-271 GCF_000325575.1 Pteropus alecto | reverse complement strand
AGTAGGGATTCGAAGTCTCCTAATATTATTGTACTGTTGTTCATTCCTCATTCCAGATTTGCTAAAGTTTGCTTTATACATTTAGATACTCTAAAGTTTGGTATACATATATTTACAACTGTTATACCCTCTTAATGGACTTACCATTTTATCATGATATAATGACCTTTTGTCTCCTGTTACAGTTTTGACTTCAAGTTTATTTTGTCTGACATAAGTACAGCTAATCCTATTTTCTTTTGGTTGCCATTTGCACGGAATATTTTTTTTT
>NW_006470610.1:0-271 GCF_000325575.1 Pteropus alecto | reverse complement strand
TCCTGTCATACCAGTGAGAGGACAGGCCCTCGGAGGCTGATCAGGGCTCACGCTGCTGAGCATGAAGCTGACAGAGCCAAGGTCTCCGAGCCCGAGACGGAGCCCTGCCAACCTCCCAGGGGCCCGTGAACTCCAGGCTCCGTGACACACGGACACGCAGGGATGCAGAGGGCAGTTGCCTGTGGGAGCCAGGAGGGAGCCTCGTGCGCACAGCAGGGAGCCCGGCCGTGGGGGGTGGCGCTGGGCGGGGCTGGCGCTGGGGGAGGGGCTG
>NW_006470609.1:0-271 GCF_000325575.1 Pteropus alecto | reverse complement strand
AAGGAAAGCTGGATATAGATGGGTAACTGGAGGACAAAGAAAGGGTTGATTTACTAGGGAAAAGGAGTATAGCAAGCTATTACTTAAGTTTGTCAAATTAGTCATTAGCCTTGGTCAAAGCATCTTTTAATAAAGTAGTTCTTTCAATCAGAATTTTCTTTGAAGGCCTCTATATACCAATCAAACAAAATGCTACCTATTGGGCCTGAAAAAATCTTAATTCCTTTTAGTTTCCAAAAGTATCTGTCAAATGAACAATTACATTCAACTT
>NW_006470608.1:0-271 GCF_000325575.1 Pteropus alecto | reverse complement strand
TATATCAATAAATTGATAAAATGATAATGATAATAATATTGCCAAAAATTGTATAGTATTGTATAGAATTTACAGCATACTTTCATCCAAATTAAATTATGGTATTTCTATACCGAGATTTATGTTATTACCACATATCATAATTTTTGCTACTTTTATCTTATAGATTAAGACTCTGATGTCCTCAAGAGTTGAGAAAGGAGTTCTTATGATTAGTTGTTCCAAATAACAACTTTTTCAGATAGAATAGTTCTTATCGTTTTTTTAAAAT
>NW_006470607.1:0-271 GCF_000325575.1 Pteropus alecto | reverse complement strand
TGAAGATTACACAAATATTAACTCAAAATGGATAAGAGGCCTAAATATAAGAGCTAAAACTATGAAACTTCCAAAAGAAAAACACAGGTGTGTTAAATTCAAAAACTTGGATATATCAAAAGCACAAGTGAAAAAAATAAATAAAACCTTTTGTGCTTCAAATGACATCTCTAAGAAAGTAAAAAGACATCCACATAATATGAAAAAATATTTGCAAATCCTGTATCTGACGAGGCACTGGTATCCAGAATAAATAACTCTTCCAATTAAA
>NW_006470606.1:0-271 GCF_000325575.1 Pteropus alecto | reverse complement strand
CATTTGTCAGATTTTGGTATTTGACTTATAACTCTCTGTCAAAGCGAACTTTCCACCATTACAGATTTCGTCCTAAAGAATATTATATCATAGATTGATAAATTCTGGCTGGATTTTTAATTTTATTTCTTCACTAGATGACTCACTCTCAGGTTCTCCCCAAATTTGCTACCTTTTTAAGACCCCAGGCACATCCCTTTTATGTATTCATAGTGAGACATAAGTAGTTATTGACTTGGCCTCCAGAGACCCCCACTTCTTGGTATTTATA
>NW_006470605.1:0-271 GCF_000325575.1 Pteropus alecto | reverse complement strand
GAGATTTTTGAGGGCAGTGAAAAGTATCCCTCATGATACTGTAATGATGGACACATGACACTATGAATTTACCAATACTCATAGGATTGTACAGTACAAAAAAAAACCTTAATGTATGCAAATTTTAAATATATAGAAATAACTCTGTATTACAAATGTATGAAAAAATATCAGTGAAGGTGATGGAGAAGAAAGGTGCTGACCTACGTACCCTGGGAAATGAGTGGAGTCTGCAAAACTCCATACATTAACTCTGTACTCCAAAACTGCA
>NW_006470604.1:0-271 GCF_000325575.1 Pteropus alecto | reverse complement strand
GGGGTCAGGGGATACGTTGGATGTGCCGGTAGCTTCTCATGTCTCTTCTTTTCCCAACACTCCAGTCCTAGTGGGGTGGGACCACCAAACCACTTAGCCTTTCTTGCCTCCTAAAAGCCCAAATTTAAATACCATCATTGGGAATTCAAACTCCAATATGCAGACTTTGAGGGGCACAATTCAGTCCATAAAATTACACCTGTGGTCCCCCAAATCTAGCGCATCCTGGAAGCCAAGACTCCTGGGTCTCCTCCCGCCTGCTCTCAGCTCC
>NW_006470603.1:0-271 GCF_000325575.1 Pteropus alecto | reverse complement strand
GCCTTGTGCCACTACCACACTATCTTGATTATTGTGCTTTATATCAAGTTTCGAAATTGAAGGATGCGAGTCCTCCTACTTTCCTGCCGTTTTCCCACCATGTGAATACTGTTGCTTCACATGTTTTGTCTGGTTTTTTAAAGGTTACAGTGAGAAGTTAATTCCCATAGTGTGGGCAGAAGAAGCAGCCTGTATGTTTTAATTTCTTACTGTCCCATAAAATGTATGTTGCTGATACTGAGTTAGAATGCTCAGTTATAGAACTGAATAT
>NW_006470602.1:0-271 GCF_000325575.1 Pteropus alecto | reverse complement strand
CCCCCCCCCCCCAGTGGTTTGCAGGAAAAATTTAGATAGCACAACAGTGGCAATCCATGATGAAGAGATCTACTGCAAATCCTGCTATGGAAAGAAGTATGGGCCAAAAGGCTACGGTTATGGCCAGGGCGCTGGCACACTCAACATGGACCGGGGCGAGAGGCTGGGCATCAAGCCAGAGAGGTGAGTTAGGACCATGTTTGCTACATTCAGAAATGCTATGATAATTAATGTTGCTTGTTTAACAGGGAGCTGGAAGTCTTCAGATTTT
>NW_006470601.1:0-271 GCF_000325575.1 Pteropus alecto | reverse complement strand
AAAAAAAAAACTAATTTCTTGTTTGAAAATTACTAAAACTCATATTATAACCAACCTTGGAATACTGGATTAGCACTACAAAAATCTTAGTCTTGTCCACTTTATGGTTATTTGTAATTTTCTGCATCTAGCAATCTGGGTCCATGATTTCATTCCTAAAGAACCACACAAACTGCAGTTTTGGCTTTCTCTACCCGATGACAAGATAAGGCAGAGAGCAAGTTTAGATCTGGGGTGCACTCAAGGCTCCCAGACTCAAGGGATTAGTTTC
>NW_006470600.1:0-271 GCF_000325575.1 Pteropus alecto | reverse complement strand
GCCAGGCCCCTCTGTCTGGTGGTCCAGGCCTATAGGGTCGGGCCGCTGCCCACTTTTCCAGTCTCTTCTCACACCTCACGTGACATTCATCTCCAGTCCCCAAAGGAGCCGCACTCGGCAGCATCTGGTGTTGGCACGTGGGCTCGCCCTTCTGGAGTGCCCGTCCTCTGTCCACCTGAGAAACTCCATCTTTCAGGTGCAGTTCCGATCTGCTTCCTCCCGAACCCAGCCCCTCGACTTCTGTTCCTGCTCAAACCTCGCCTGCCTCCCT
>NW_006470599.1:0-271 GCF_000325575.1 Pteropus alecto | reverse complement strand
ATTTGTAAAATCACTTTGAAAAAGCATTTAGCCATATATCATAAAGCTTAATATGTGCATACCCTATGGCCCAGGAATTCTATTCCTAGGTATATACCTAATAGAAATGTGCGTACATGTTCTTTCACACAAATGTTCAAACATCCATAACAGTATTATTTGCAATAGCTTAAAAGAGAAAATGGATATGCTCATAAACAGCAGCACAGCTAGATAAAATATGAACTCTTTGATCGAAGGAAAACTATACAAAAATAAAAGCAAGCTGCAA
>NW_006470598.1:0-271 GCF_000325575.1 Pteropus alecto | reverse complement strand
GCTGCCAGCTGGGGAACCACTGGCTTCCATCACCCGGAACTTCTAGAATGACAGATGTGGAACATGGAAGAAGAGACTGAGTAGAACCGGGTAAAGTATGATGGCAGGAGCCTCAGAGAAATGGTTGTCAAACACGGAGGGAGATACAGTGAAATTGCAAACGTCTCAATTAGCAAGCGTTTGGTGAACTTTTTAGTTTCATCGGTGGTGGAAGCAGAAACAAAATTTACAGTGGGAGACTAGGAAATGCAGCTATGAAAGGAGGAAAAGC
>NW_006470597.1:0-271 GCF_000325575.1 Pteropus alecto | reverse complement strand
CCAAGTATCAAGGAGAATCACGTAATGCATTACAAATAAACTGATGGATTTATAATCGTGGTTCATAGGTTATTATATTTTACATGATAAGTTAATATTTATAATTACTTTAAAACTTTTAAATCAGAGGGCTTAAAATTGTATACATATGAAGTGTGTTACAATATAAAGGAATAAATGCCTATTCCATTCTGGAAGCTTGATATGTGATTTTCAAATTCTGATTCGTAAGCCTGATATGTGTAAACCTTTAAAAATTATCACAGAACCC
>NW_006470596.1:0-271 GCF_000325575.1 Pteropus alecto | reverse complement strand
CGGGTTAGGTTTAGTATAGGGTTAGGTTTATGGTTGGAGCTATAGGTAGGTTTATGTGAGGGTTAGGGTTAGAATTAGGGTTCGTGTTATGGTTAGGATTCGCTTTAGGTTTAGGGTTATGGTTACGGTAAGCAGTTAATTTTTTAGTTGTTGTTAGTGTCAAATTTAGGGTTATGTTTAGAATTTGGTTTAGGATAAGCTTTAGAGTTCAGGTAGGATCAGGGTTAAGGTTAGTATTAGGGTTAGCTTTATAATTATGGTTAGCATTAGC
>NW_006470595.1:0-271 GCF_000325575.1 Pteropus alecto | reverse complement strand
TTTTCTACAAGTTGTCAGATTTATACACGAAAAAGCAGTGAACGTTTATAGTACGTATTATTTTAAGATATAAGGTGGTGATAGCAGTGGTTACTGGCTCTGGATGTGAATTCGTTTAAATCATATATTAAGAAAATGTGTACAATCTATTTACGGAAAGGTGATTTATTATTATTTTAAGATGATTTACATGATTCTTACTGAAATATATAATGTAAATTCTTCTCTTATGCTTTTAATGGAATTGATAAAATATATGACAACTTTTATT
>NW_006470594.1:0-271 GCF_000325575.1 Pteropus alecto | reverse complement strand
CAAACCTTGACAGCGCCCAGTGAAGGCACCATCAATCCCATTTGGGATCTTTACCAATAGAATGACTTGGCTTGTCCAGGAGTTGATTCACCAAATGATGGATTTCTACAGTGCCAAATAGGAGGCCACCCCACGGACACCACCAAGCACTCTGACACAGGGGTCCGGCCCTCACGAGGTCCGTATTTGTCCTGTTGCCTCCCAGGATCACACGACTGTACATGTGCATGTAGGTGATGCTCTCGGCTGCTTCCAAACTGCAGAGGTCCAC
>NW_006470593.1:0-271 GCF_000325575.1 Pteropus alecto | reverse complement strand
TGAATGGGACCAAAGGGGACCCTCAGGGAGCGACACCAGTTTTTCAATGGACCAGATTCAATCCGATGCACACAACATTGACCTCTACTCCAAGCAGAGCATTATAGTAGGAGCTATTGGTAGGATGAGAGAGGGGATCTGAGCTTGCTTTTCTTGGTGAACAGGGCTGTCGAGGGAGAGATAGTCACTGCTACCTCACCCCATTCCAATAAAAAACAAACAAACAAACAAAAAACCATTTATTGAGCTATTGCTAGGTGGCAGGCACTGT
>NW_006470592.1:0-271 GCF_000325575.1 Pteropus alecto | reverse complement strand
GAGTGGGGGTCTGAGGCGGCATTCTGGGCGAAGGCCGCGGGGTGAGCAAGCCGGGCTCCTTCCTCCTCTCCTACAACTTCCTTTCCAACCGGGACCTGGCAGAGGTCGTTCTGGTAACCTGAGCAGTGATCATGCCAAAGGTGTGGGAGCAGGACAGACGTGCTCGGAAGGGCGTGGAGCTGTGGAAGCCCTCGCTGCACGGCGCATGGTCACGGGCCAGGTGGAGTGTGGTGCAGGGTCGGGTGCGGGGCTGGGGACCACGGAAGAGTCA
>NW_006470591.1:0-271 GCF_000325575.1 Pteropus alecto | reverse complement strand
TTTGTTTTTGTTTTTGTTTTTCATTTGCTTGTTAGTCTCTGGTTTGTTTCATGGGAAAGGAATATACAGATTAGTATGGTAATGTCATCTCTCATAAAAGAGAACATCCTCCTTGGATTTATTTCAGTTAGCAAAAACAGGTACTAATGTAGGTCTCTTTTAAAAGTGAAATGGTGTAACATGAATTTCCGGAAAGCAGGGGACGATCTTCATTTTACGCCAGCAGTCTCTAACTTTTTTGGTACCAGCGACTGGTGCTCCTATGAGAATC
>NW_006470590.1:0-271 GCF_000325575.1 Pteropus alecto | reverse complement strand
GACAAGTCAATTTATGAAATACTTCGACGTGAACACGAATGAAAAACGCATTGCATGCTGGGCGCTATGGCTGAATCAGAGATCAGAGGGAACGATGCAGTATCATCGAATAAATGTCCCTTGTCAATTTTTCCCACCCAGGAGCGAGTTCATCTGGCTCGAGTCTTTCCGTGGAATACTGTTGTCTCCTGAACCCGACTGTAGAAGAAAAAGGGGTCCTATGGAGAATGATTTCGCAGGGGGATCTGGCCACACATCCCTAGCTGGGCAG
>NW_006470589.1:0-271 GCF_000325575.1 Pteropus alecto | reverse complement strand
TTTTGGTCATGTTATATTTTGGCAGTGTCACCACCACCCCCCCCGAACCCAAAGACATTCCTTCCACCCACTCTTCCTAAACCACAACTAGGTCACGTGCCCTAGACTATTTATAATGGGTCCAACTGCAAAACTCAACAAAATTTGCAGGGTGGCTGCTATGTTCCAGACACTGTGCCAGGCCGAGATTGAACAGCAAACCCTGAATGCACCGGCATGGCCTGCATGAGGCTCACAGCTGAGTGTGGGAGACGCACGTTGATTAAATGGA
>NW_006470588.1:0-271 GCF_000325575.1 Pteropus alecto | reverse complement strand
ACCTTGACCTTGACCTTGACCTTTTACAGTTTTAGCAAAATGCATCCTCTGCAAAAAGTGATTGTAATTGAGGAGTAATCCAAGACTGGTGTAGTAGTTAGGACAAACTCTGTATAAGCTGCTGAAACAGAGACCCTAATTAGACTGAAGTTAGTTTTCTGTCGTACGACAGTCTAGAGGTAAGTGGTCCAGGCCAGCAAGGGAAACTCTGCTCTACATGGTCACCCAGCACTCAGGCTTCTTCCATCTTATTACTCTGCTGTCCTCTAGG
>NW_006470587.1:0-271 GCF_000325575.1 Pteropus alecto | reverse complement strand
GAATCAGAAAAACTTGGGTTCAAATTCCAACAATGGATCTTTAGCAAATCACTTCTTTGAGGCTTAATCTAATTGCGGATATAATGCGGATCTACCCTGTTACTAGACTACTAAGTGACTTGACATGTGTGTATCAGCCGAGGGCCTACAAATAGGAAGCGCTCAATAACTACGCTGGGGGATATTCCTATGGACTGCTTCCTTCCATAACACTGCCTATACTTTTAAAATTGTATCTCTGTTCTCTGTTTTTCATGTTTATCATCTTCCG
>NW_006470586.1:0-271 GCF_000325575.1 Pteropus alecto | reverse complement strand
AGAGACTTAGAAAACATATCCACACACCTCTATCTTCCATTTATACGGGAGACTGACCCCTGATTTTGAGGTGTCCAAAAGAGGACTCATTTTAAATCCCCTGTGCTCCAGTACCAGTGACCAGAAGATGTCACTGTCAACCCATCAGAACCCAGTCAACAGGGCTGTGGCCCAAGGAGCTCCCAAAGGCACTCATCAGAGGCCTGAAGCCACAGATGAAAATCTAACCAAAAAAAGATACCGCAGAAATGAGGTTTCAAAGGGCCTCAAC
>NW_006470585.1:0-271 GCF_000325575.1 Pteropus alecto | reverse complement strand
GGCTCAGACAGGTGAGGGGCACCTGAGGATGCCTGAATTATAAATCCAAGTGGCATATTTGAACCTGGTGATACCTTAAAGCTCAGAATTCCAGAGCTGGGTGAAGGCAGAACGGGCATCCTTGGGGAGACTTCCAGGGATCTCACAGGGGGCCCAGAATAATAGGTCTTCCTGCCTAGGCCGGCTCCCCCTAGCATTTGCTCTCAGGGACATATGTCCATTTCCACTTACCTTTGCAATTACCTGATTTGCACTAGACTGTCAGCCCATG
>NW_006470584.1:0-271 GCF_000325575.1 Pteropus alecto | reverse complement strand
AATCACATTTGTCATGGAAATAACAATTAGAAGAGGGATATTCTAGCTAGAAAAAAAATGTGAATTCAGAAGTAAGTTGTGGGATTCAAGAAACAGCGCCCAAACTGGCAGTCAGTAAATGTAATTAAAAATCTATTGTGTAGGTTATAGACATGGCTTCTGGGCCTTGGGCTTCTCCCTGAGGTGTAAGCCTGCTGGCTCACAGCCACCTGCACTGCCAGGGCTGCAGAAGAGCCCCAGGACCTGGGTCCACAGTTTTGGGTCCTTGTAC
>NW_006470583.1:0-271 GCF_000325575.1 Pteropus alecto | reverse complement strand
CCAGTGGGGTCCATAATAATGATGATTCCAAAAAACCATTCTCACTTCAGCTGTACTGGGTTTAGTTATTCTGGGAGATGATTCTACGGGATCAACGGAAAGATGCTCTCCACCTACTGACCTACCCAATATCTGCTCCACCACAAGTCAAGGAACAAATAGCACCAGGCAGCTTGTTGTCCTCCAAAACCTTGGCTATTATCCTAGAAAATAAAAGGCAATTACTACTAAGTAGAGGAGCAATTTAATTTCTTAGGATTTTTTTTAAAAA
>NW_006470582.1:0-271 GCF_000325575.1 Pteropus alecto | reverse complement strand
GCTGAGAAGTCCCACAATCCGCTGTCTGCAAACTGCAGACGCAGAAAAGCTGGTGGTGGAGCTCTAAGAAATAAAGAAGGGTATTACGTCATAAAACGAGTCCATTCGACATCGAACATTCTAAACAAGGATGCACTCGACAACGGACCTTCGAAACACGGTGCACACGGAACATTCTTCAAGGTAGATCATCTCCTGGATCATAAAACAAACATTATTTTTACAAATCGAAATCACGAAAAGTATTTTTCTGGCCATGATAGAATTAAAC
>NW_006470581.1:0-271 GCF_000325575.1 Pteropus alecto | reverse complement strand
ATACAGGCCATCCAACAACTAACTGGTGACCCCCTCCAAGAGTGGTAGACTAACCTCTCCTCAACATAGTGATGGGTCTTCTCTGTCCTTGGGGTAGAGGCCTGTGTCTTGGTGACATGCTGTTGTTTCCTATATTGTTACTGTAGGATGTGGATACAAGGGTCTGCCCTATTGTCACGGCCATCAACAAAACCCATGGCTAGATAAAGGAGGAAGCTTGAAGGTGTAGAGTGTTAGGTGAGGGAACTGACAAACAAAATGGATACAGTCA
>NW_006470580.1:0-271 GCF_000325575.1 Pteropus alecto | reverse complement strand
AAATGAAGAATACGTTAGAAGAAATCAACGGTCGAGTAGATGAAGAGGAGGATTGAATCAGAAAGTTGGAAGACAAGGTAGCAGAAGACACCTAATCGGAACAGCAAAAAGAAAAGGGAATCAAAAAATCTTGGAGTGTTGAGAGTCAAGATGGCGGACTAGGGAAAAGTGAGGTTCGCCTTTTATCAGGACCGCATTAAAATTACAAACGAATTATAAAATAATCAACACGGAGAATCACATGAAGTCTAGCTGATCATAACACATACAT
>NW_006470579.1:0-271 GCF_000325575.1 Pteropus alecto | reverse complement strand
CTCTCATTCCCTCTCAAGGGCTCCTAGACAGGAAGATGGCCTCTCAGACCCGCCCACTCAAGGACCTCGCGGGAGGCGCGGACCAACTGCTTCTGGTCTCCCTGGGCACAGAGCTGCCCCTGGGCCTGGAACTCTGGCTCACCTCCAGCCTCTGCACTTTATGGCAGAGCCTGGGGCAGATCGCGAGGTGCCTGGTGCGCTCCAGGGGTGCTGCTGTGAGCAGAGGGGAGGCAAAAAGCACACCACACCACACACACCTGGCCTCAGCAGC
>NW_006470578.1:0-271 GCF_000325575.1 Pteropus alecto | reverse complement strand
CTGGTCTCCAAGCCAAGTCTAACTTTGGTCTCCCCACAAAACCCATATCCCAGGACCCCAGGCCTTCTGGCCCCTTTCAGGTGGAATCGAGGGGCTCAAGTTTCCATACTTAACCTAATTTAAAAGATAAAACCGCTGGAATCTGCTATTCTGGGGCCTCTCTATCTCTTGTGTTTTATTCTAAACCGGGGTCAGCAAGCTTTTTCTGAGAAGAGCCAAGGAGTAAGTATTTACATGTGGTATTTGTCACAACTACTCAATCTTGCCATTA
>NW_006470577.1:0-271 GCF_000325575.1 Pteropus alecto | reverse complement strand
GCTCTGCCTGCCGAAAAAGGAATAGATAACGGAGCCTTCCAAAGACGACACCTCGGTCCTCCTGCCTGGGTCCCACTGACTGGCAGCTGAGGTCCCAGCTGGGTGAAACGAGAGTGCCCCATGCCGCTGCCCTCACGTGCCGATGCACTTGGGCCCGCCTGGGTCTGCAACGTCTAACAGTGACGGGGCTTCTTGTTAGTCTAGATTCGCATAGTCAAGGAGGACAGCTTGAGAACGGCCTAACAGTTAACTTAAGGATATGAATACACAC
>NW_006470576.1:0-271 GCF_000325575.1 Pteropus alecto | reverse complement strand
AAAGCGGGAAGACTGGGCTGGAGACGTGACGGGGGCCGATCGGCCTCCACATGCTGCCCAAGGGCCGGGACGCGGATGAGACCCGCCACGCGAGCGTTTCTCGAGAAAGCGACGCGCGTGTCTTGGGGTCCCTTCTGGGGCGGTCATGACGTGACGGACACTCGCTTTCTGAACGTGCAAAAGCTGCGGTCGGTAAATTGCTGGTGTCTCAGCATGGGTCAGGCGGCGGCACCAAACGGCCCCCACGGTGACTGGACGCCTCGTGACACGT
>NW_006470575.1:0-271 GCF_000325575.1 Pteropus alecto | reverse complement strand
TTTTGAATGGACGGTGCCACCATCGGGCCACTCGGGGGAGACGGTCTCCCAGTCTTCGGGCTCGCCTGGGCGGTGCGGTCGCGCCGGGCCAGGATCGGATCCGCCCGGGGATGGGCTCGTGCTGTGCTGCGGCCGGCCGACCCTGCCCGGCCGTTTCCCGCTCGAGCGAGTTCATTCCCGACTGCCCTCTTCCCCCGCCTCAAGGACTCTGCAGCTAACCCGTTTCCTCGGAACCAGCTCCCAGCTCACGGCAGCCGTTCCATGACCTGCC
>NW_006470574.1:0-271 GCF_000325575.1 Pteropus alecto | reverse complement strand
AGGGGACTGGGGTGCGGTGGAGGTGGCAGGGAGGCTGGGCTTCCCGGAGGGAACGAGGTCTGGAGCGTGGCTTTGGAAGGTGGGCGAGATTGGACGGCTGTGGCCGAGGAGGGCGGGCAGACTCCGCGAGGAGCCTGTGAGCAAGGTCGTGACCTGTCGCCGTCAGCCTTGTTCCAAGGACAGCTGTCCTTTAGTGCCCCACCTCAAGCCCGGGGAGGGGGTGGCCCCATCAGGACCCCAAATTCAGCCCCTCTTTCTGTGATTCAAGGCC
>NW_006470573.1:0-271 GCF_000325575.1 Pteropus alecto | reverse complement strand
TTTAATTTCATTTATCGAATGAACCACCCAACTGGGGGAGTTTTATTTTCTTCCATTCGATTCAAGAAGCTTCTACTGAAGGCCAGGGAGCTTAGGTACTGGCCAGGAATTTTCACATCTGTCTGCCACTTAATTGGCACTTCACTCAAAGCAGTATGGTTATGGCCACTTTTATGAACAAGGTGACTGGAGGTCAGATGCTCCTTGGTTGGCCCAAGGTCTCAGCACTGGTGAGTAACACAGCTGGGCATTTCATCCACTTCTGCCTGAC
>NW_006470572.1:0-271 GCF_000325575.1 Pteropus alecto | reverse complement strand
GGGACGTCCCACCTCAGACTGAGCCACGACGGAGAACCGCGGAGTCCCCGCTGTCCCGCCCGGCCTCAGGCGGAGCGCGGTTGACCGGGGTCCTGGGTCCCACACCACCCGTCGTGGTCGAGGCTTCCAGAAGGTCAAGGAAGGGGGGAGTGGGGCCTGTGGGCTCAAGGCCACGGCCTTGGGACGCTCAGGTGGTCGCGGGCCGCGGTCCACCTCCTGCCCCTGGATGTCCCAACCGCAGCCGCAGCCAGGGCTTCTGAAGCCGGCCCGC
>NW_006470571.1:0-271 GCF_000325575.1 Pteropus alecto | reverse complement strand
CAGGCTGCTATAGCTACTATCAACCTCAGGAGCCCAGAGGTTCGAAACAGGTGTATTTTGTGGTGACACCCCTGCGGTTATCACATTCTCTTATTCCACTAGCTCGAGATTCTGGAATTGGGTTTTAACTGCAGGCAACGATAACGGTTTGGGTGCAGGAATTCAATTTTTTCTCCCAATGTATGGTAGATTTAAAAGACCCATGTGGAATGTTTTAAAACTTGAGGGACTATGTCATATGGAATAGAAGTTTTAAAAGGGTTAAGAAGGC
>NW_006470570.1:0-271 GCF_000325575.1 Pteropus alecto | reverse complement strand
TATTAATTGACTTTTTGATTAACCAATTAGTGGTCTGGATTGCAGAAGATAAAAGAACTTCTACTTTATTTAATTTTATTATTATTATTACTGTCTAATTTTCTTAGTCATCTGAAGTGTTACAGAAATGTTTATATTTATATATTTATAATTATTTGAAAATTGGCCTAAGGGAATAGATAAGAAGCAATAAATTTGACTGCTCAAAATAGAATAAAATAATTTTTTTATAATATAGCAGATTGAGAATAAAAAAATAAGAAATGTCAGA
>NW_006470569.1:0-271 GCF_000325575.1 Pteropus alecto | reverse complement strand
TGATGCATTTTTATTAATTTTCATACAAGGTATAAAATTTAGGTTTTTAAAAAAAGTTATGGATGTACAGTTGCTCCGTCACCATTTATTGAGAGACCATCCTTTGTCCATTAAATTGGTTTTGCATCTTTGTCAAAAATCTCCTGGGCATAACGAACTCGAACTAGACACCAGTAACAGAAACGTGAGAGCCACTGTTACTTCGGCAAATGCTCCTTCCCCACAGCGCTCTCCTCGCCCTCCACAAAAAGAAAAGTTTATTGTAATTACG
>NW_006470568.1:0-271 GCF_000325575.1 Pteropus alecto | reverse complement strand
TCCAGATCCATCCATGTTGTCACAAATGGCAGGATTCCCTTCTTTCTCATGGCTGAATAATATTCTATTTTGTGTACAGATATGCCACATCTTCTCTGTCCAGTCATTCACTGATGGGCACTTAGGTTGATTCCATAGCTTGGCTATTGTGAATGATGCTGCAGTGAATATGGGAGTGCAGCTATCTCTTCGGTACCCTGTCTCATTTCCTTTGGATATATGCACAGAAGTAGAATTGCTGGATCATATGATGGGTGTATTTTTTTTTTTT
>NW_006470567.1:0-271 GCF_000325575.1 Pteropus alecto | reverse complement strand
TTTTTTGCTAAAGAAACCCTTATTCTTTCCCCAAATGAAGTTGCAAGAATTAAATAGAAGAATTAAAATAAAAGAATTAAAAATAGATGGATCCAGAACTAGTCCATCTGCCCATGAAATATTGTCATCACACTCAAAGCTACTAAGCGGCAGAAGTACAATCATGGACTGAAATGGAATCTGCTATACCTCTGGCCCAGATTTCTGACGTTGTAGAAAAGAAGAATTTTGAGGAGTGATAGTAAGTGGCTATCTCTTTGGGTGTTTGTTG
>NW_006470566.1:0-271 GCF_000325575.1 Pteropus alecto | reverse complement strand
GCGTGTCCCATAATTCTTGCTAAACACCCTCAAGCCTGGCACAAGGGGCAGCTGCCCTTGGTTCACAGCTCAGCCTCTCCCAGGTAGCTGCAAGCTCTGCACAAGTGGCAACCTATGCATATCACTTTGTAGCTCATACCAAGTGGCACTGGTCAGGGCACAGGCAGCAGCTGAACTTGGCCTGTACTAGAACTCCTCCCAAGAGGCTCCAGAACCAAAACACCAAATGGCTAGCTTCAGACCACACCAGAGCACCGCCGAACCACCTCCA
>NW_006470565.1:0-271 GCF_000325575.1 Pteropus alecto | reverse complement strand
CGTGCTGTGCGAACTCAGGGAGACGAGAGATCTCTCTTTGCAAGTGGCCATCGGTGCCATGCAGTCGATCACGTGGGTCCACTGCGCGGTGACTCTGATGGAGGGGAGGGCAGAGGGACAGGGACAGAGGGAAGGAGGCGGGCACAGCAAGAGGCAGCACTGGCTGGAAACTGGGACAGCTATACTTACCTGAGACCGAGAGCTGACACTGTCACCCTCTTGCCCCTGGTCTCCTTGGAGGCTCGAAGGAACAAAGGCCCTGGCTGAGGGC
>NW_006470564.1:0-271 GCF_000325575.1 Pteropus alecto | reverse complement strand
CACATTCACGGGGCACTATCCACAGCCAGGCGCTATTCCAGATGCTTCGCATAGTTAATCGCAGCGAATCCTCACGATGTCCCTGTGAAGTTACTGCTAAAATTCTCCCTACTTTGTAACTACGGAATCTGAGGCCTAGAGATGTGACATGACTTAATTTGTCCGGAGCGCACGACCAGTAAGGAATGAAGCTGGGACCTGAGCCCAGCAGCATAATCCCACAAGTATCACTCTTAAACTGTATCACACACACACACACACACACACACAC
>NW_006470563.1:0-271 GCF_000325575.1 Pteropus alecto | reverse complement strand
CCTCCCTCCCCGGTGACCTCGCAGGGGGGCCGGGCTGGCCGCCCGAAGTGCAGAGGCGTGAGCGTGAGTGTTTGAGTGAGCGGGTGGCGCCGGCGGACTTGCTCCAGGCCCTCTGGGTCCCAGGCCTCGGCCGCCGGCCGCGGCCACGACGCCGTCAGGCTTCACTACGACCCGTTTTCAGTTCAGACAAGAAAGGGCAGCGCGCGGCCAGCGTTCGCGCACACCGCGGTGGGAATGCCAGGCTCTCTCGGATTTGACGTTTTCAGCGATC
>NW_006470562.1:0-271 GCF_000325575.1 Pteropus alecto | reverse complement strand
TTTTATTTAACTAGTCTCTTATTGATGGATATTTATATTATTACTGTTTTTAATAAAGAGGAAGTTTTAGAAATGATATTGCAGCAAATGTCCATAAACAAATATCTTTCTCACTTGTTTTGTATAGCTGCAGGAAAAATTCCTAAAGTCAAAAGATAAATATTTAAAACTTGGATAAATATTGATTTAGTAGGATGTAAGCCATTTAAAATAAAATAACCTAATTAACCTTTGGCCTCTGCTAACCCCAACCAAAAAATATTTTTTTTTT
>NW_006470561.1:0-271 GCF_000325575.1 Pteropus alecto | reverse complement strand
GCTATTCTGCTACGTAGCAAGTGTGAGAGCTCAAGCCCCCTCCTTTAGTGCTGTTTAGGCCTGGTACTACCTGCAGGACAGAATCACAAGGAATGGGACCACTGTGGAGCCCTTAAAGCCACTTTCAAGAAATTGTGGCAGATAGTGGAGAAAAAGTGAGATTGGGCATGGGGTACGGACTGTGACTAGTGACCGCTGCCTCCTGCCTCTGCTTCCACCCTGCTGTGGCTTCCTTGACAAGTAAGTCTAGGCCTAGCCCCCTGGGCCCCAC
>NW_006470560.1:0-271 GCF_000325575.1 Pteropus alecto | reverse complement strand
ATAGGTAGAAATTATAACAGTAGATTGTTCTTCCTCCACAGATTTTCAAAAGTAGATTTCAATATTTTTCTTTCCAGGTTTGCCAATTCTCTGGAATTAAAGACTCATAACAAATTGATTAAATTATTGTATTTTATATCTTTTCTTTTAGAAATAGTCTTTCATGCTAATCAAGTTGATGACACAGTTACCAAAATTCAATACTATTTTAACTTGGTCGTATTTTCTCATTCCTCAACATTTGTTCTATATAAATGCACATACTATGAAA
>NW_006470559.1:0-271 GCF_000325575.1 Pteropus alecto | reverse complement strand
TTGCATGCACAGTAGACAAAAGGTTATATAGCAATTAACTATCAATCAAAGTGGCCTCATATGTCAATCATCTAGTACCACCCCTGTAACCTCCCATCACAGTCCAGATATAATGCCGACCTCCCCACTTCTACCGGGCTGCGGCCATCTCTGGCATAGCTCATTTCTCTCTTGAAACATATTTTAATAAATCTTACTTTTCCTAAATTTTGCTAATCTATGATTCTTTCCTGCATCGGTGGGAAGAATCGAGGTCCCCTCAGTACCACTA
>NW_006470558.1:0-271 GCF_000325575.1 Pteropus alecto | reverse complement strand
TCGGAACGAAATAGCAACGACCAGCCGTCGTCCGCCGTGAGTGCAAACAGGGATGGCAACCTGCGCGTGGAGTTAGCGCGTGGAGGGTGAGCGCGCGCCGCGTGCCAGCGAGGTCCGTGCCCGCCGCGGCGGGGTGCGCGCCTCTGTGCCTGTGACCGTGGGGGTGGAGGCTGCATTCCGATCTCAATGTGCATCTCTCGCTGAAGTAAATCTGGACCCTCCGCGTGGCCGACCCCTTGGGAATAGACCAGGACTCTACCGCTCAGCATCA
>NW_006470557.1:0-271 GCF_000325575.1 Pteropus alecto | reverse complement strand
GCCAGGCCTTTCCCAGGACGCCCACTTAGCTGCTTTGACAAAGGCACCTAAACTCACAGAGGCCAAACTTCATCTGTCTCCCATTTAACAGCCCAAAGGGAGGTGGGTGACCCAGGTGGGCAGGTGACAGCTCCCCCGGGTGGCCCTGAAATGCGGGCTTGCCTTCGTCACTGTGCCAGCCTGTGGGAGGGGACCTGAGGGAGAGAGGCGGCCAAGCCCCACAAAAAGCACGGTCTCTCACAGGAATCAATCACAGAGCCACAGCTCGCTG
>NW_006470556.1:0-271 GCF_000325575.1 Pteropus alecto | reverse complement strand
ACAAAGATTTACTAATGCTATTCATTTGTGAATTGTTAGTCTATTGAGTGTGGACCTCTGATTCCTGGGGCTTTTTACTTACTCTCATCTCTTCTGAAAGTCCTTCTAACTAAAAGCATAGAAATATGAAAGAGAATAAACCAAACCCCATAGAAGTACAAAGAATAGTGATCATCTAGAGATAAGAGAGTTATAGTTATTTCCACAATACAGAAAGTAAATGGGATCATATTGAGCATTAAAGTCAACACAGAAAAAAATTGTAAAAAAA
>NW_006470555.1:0-271 GCF_000325575.1 Pteropus alecto | reverse complement strand
GTTGTTCTCTCGTTAGTCCTCAGTGTGAATGCCTGCTCTCTGTGCTCACGGGGAGGTGTCTTCTGTCCCGGCACCAGAGCATCTCGGGCTGCAGCATCCGTTTGGGGCTTTGAGAATGAGCACGTGTCCATGCCCATCGATGCGAAGAGCTAACCGTCGATTTCTTCTTGTGCAATTACATTGTTTGACACTTGCAGATAGATGGTGAATAATATTGGAGTTAAAGTCACATTGACCTACTCCTGATTGCTATGGCCATGTCCTCCTCCCC
>NW_006470554.1:0-271 GCF_000325575.1 Pteropus alecto | reverse complement strand
TAATTTTATTAACCAGTGTCACCCCAATAAATTAATTTAAAAAATGAAGTTTAAGTTCTCATGTACCTTCAATTTTTCCTATCTTACTGCATTAAGATATCAACACGGTGTTAAAATAAATGAATAAAAGGCCTTCACTAGCTTTGACTTCCTCATTTTTATATCATGTTTTAATGATAATGATAATAATACTAAATATCTCAGTATCTATTGAGAGGAATAAGTTAGACGATATGTGAGAAAATTCTTAGAGCAGTAATAAGCCGGCACA
>NW_006470553.1:0-271 GCF_000325575.1 Pteropus alecto | reverse complement strand
AAAATAAAATAAAATAAAAATCAAGGCTTGAAGTATGGAAATGCATCAGATGAAGGTTAGGAAGATAATGTCGCGGAAGACAGAGAAAAGTCCTTCGGTCTCTGGTGTGTAGGCGCTTTCCTCCGTGCCATTTTGTGCATCGCCCCGATTTAATCTCGAGGGCCACGTGCGTGCGCATGCGTGTATGCGCGTGTGTGTGCGCACACAGTCACGTCGTTCCCACTGGAGTAGAGCTTCACATCAGATGCTCTTCCTTGTGCTGTTGCGTGTC
>NW_006470552.1:0-270 GCF_000325575.1 Pteropus alecto | reverse complement strand
TAATACATACAGGACTATTGTGGCTATTTCTTATCGAGTGAAATCTGGAAGTTTTGTCTTTTGAGGAATTTATCCATTTCATCTTAGTTATCAAATCTGTTAGCATAATCTCTTTATAATTACATTATCTTTTTAATAACTGTAGAATCTATTATGTTAATTCTCTTATTCCCAACATGCTATTTTTGTCTTCTTTTCTGATCATCCAGAATAGATGTTTATAAATAATATATATTTCTCATAGAACAGATTTATTTTCATTATTTTTTT
>NW_006470551.1:0-271 GCF_000325575.1 Pteropus alecto | reverse complement strand
TTATGGTTTCTGTGTCCTTTTTTATGTTTACTATTCCTTTGTTGAAGTTTTTAATAAGTTCCTTGAACATCCGTATAACCAGCATTTTGCACTTCATCAGGTAGATTGCTTGCCTCCATTTTATTTAGTTGTTTGGTTTTATTTGTTTTTTTTTTTTTGAGTTTTCTTTTGTTCCTTGATTTGAGACAAGTTTTTTGTTTGTTTGTTTCCTCATTTTGGCTGCCTTTCCATGTTTCTTTCAATGTATTAGGTAGATGTGCTACGTCTTCCA
>NW_006470550.1:0-271 GCF_000325575.1 Pteropus alecto | reverse complement strand
CTCACCCTAATAAAAACCCTAACACTAATCCTATCTCTAACTTCTTATACTAACCCTCACCCAAACTCTAACCGTAACATGAACCTAAATCTACCGCTAACCCTAACACTAATCTTAACTCTAAACAGTTACCTTAACAATAACCCGAAACCTAACCTACAACCTAACCCTAAACTAACATGAAAACTTAACACTAACACTAACCGTAACCCAAACCCTAACATTAACCCTTACCGTAACCCTAACCCTAACCCTAAAACTAAATCCTAAA
>NW_006470549.1:0-271 GCF_000325575.1 Pteropus alecto | reverse complement strand
TCTGTCCCAGGGCAAGCCCTCTCCTGGGACCCCCCCACCCCCGCTCATCGGTGGCCTGCCAGCGTGCCCAGTTGCTCTGAGCTCCACCTGACTTCACCCTTCCCACTGTCCCCCGCCCACTCAAACCCGTCCCTATCCAGCCACACAGGACGGGAAATGCTCCCGTGGAGGCCAGTGGTCACCAGGTCACCAGAGACCGTCTGTCCCGTCTTTCTCGGTCGCCCTCAGCATTCCATGTGCCCTGGGCTCTTTGGCCTCAAGTCTCTGCTGG
>NW_006470548.1:0-271 GCF_000325575.1 Pteropus alecto | reverse complement strand
TCAGAAACCCCAGAAGGACCTCGGGAAGCTAACAGTGCAGGGTGACAGCAGCACCCCACACCGTGGGAGCTGTGGGAAGGGGGCGTTTGGAGACTGGCTGCAGAGTCCTGGAGTGTCCTGTCTGGGTCTCCCAGCCGCATGGGAAGAGAGGCCCAGCTCCCGACCCCACGCTTCTCCTGGGGGCAGACACGGCCGCGCCCAGCCCACGCCTGGACCGGCGCCTCGTTCAGGGGGCGGCATCCATCATGAGGGGGCGGGGGGCTGTGCCAAG
>NW_006470547.1:0-271 GCF_000325575.1 Pteropus alecto | reverse complement strand
GCAATAACCCCCCTCTGACCCCCAAGAAGAGCATGGAGAGGGCATCAGATCATGCCCTAAGGGAGCATGACTGCCAGGGAGATGCGAGAGCCAGGATGGAGGGTTGAACAGGCATCTTATTAGGCAGCGGGTTTAAGAGGGAGGAGCGGGCGGAGGAGGGGGAAGGAAAGCGATGATGTCATCCAATCCCCTCGACAGCCCTCAGAGAAACGACTCCACGTCTTTATTCCCGGCTTTTGCACAGAGGTTTAACACTTAATCTGAGCAACTT
>NW_006470546.1:0-271 GCF_000325575.1 Pteropus alecto | reverse complement strand
GAGGCCCAAGATTCTGGATGAAGCACCAGGTGGATGATGAATCCAGAAAGCGGAGAATGGACAAGTTTGGGGGAAATATTAGAGTTCTTCTTTGGGTGAATAAAGATACTTGAGGGACAAGTGAGTGGAATCAAACAGAGACAGCTGGGTGTTGTATTAGTCTGGTTTGGTCAGGAAAACAGAAACCACACCAGTCCTTTTAACAGAGACAATTGAATGTGAGTGCTGGTCAAACAGACATTGGAGGACTGAAGACAGAAAAGGGTCACTG
>NW_006470545.1:0-271 GCF_000325575.1 Pteropus alecto | reverse complement strand
CTTCCTTTACCGACATATTTGGGGCTGGGAAGGGTAGTGTCAGGCCTGCCTCCAGCCAGACCTCGCAGGTGCCCACTTGGCGGAGCTCCAGACTGACTGTTGGCCCACAATGCCCCACCCTTGCTCCCTGGCTACCTTCAGAGCCCCTTCCCCTGGGGACAAACCAGACCCCCACCACACATGTCCCAGGGAGGGCTGGCCTCAGGCCTGTGGCCCTCGATGACAGACCTAGTCAGTTACCAAGGCTGCCGGACCCCTTCCTTGCTCAGGC
>NW_006470544.1:0-270 GCF_000325575.1 Pteropus alecto | reverse complement strand
AGCAGATCAGTGGATTGTAGCACCGTTACTGACCTGGGGAAGACTGAGGGACAAACAGTATCATCAGTAAATGGAGATTTCACTGTAGAACACCTTAAATTTAAGAAGAGCTAAAAGAAGAAGCAAATTAGAAATTATTAACAGAACTGCCTCTCACCCTCTCCGATTACTTCCCCATTTTGTTTTAAATGCCCTCAAATAGGATAGCTCAGGAAAATGGCAGGATTGTTCACCTTGGGCACTTTTGAGACATCTTCTTGGTAGACACAC
>NW_006470543.1:0-271 GCF_000325575.1 Pteropus alecto | reverse complement strand
TTCAGACATCCTCTGGACGTGGCTTCCCTGCATCCCAATCCTCACGTGGCGTCCAGGTATAGCCAAATGTGCGGCCACGGGATGCTACAGGGAGGTGGAGGGCCACACATCCTCCACCCGGGAACTGTCCAGAGTGCCAGGGGTCCTACTCAGCTCAACCTGTGTCAGCGCTGAGCTGATCGAGGAGGGAAGATTTTGGCAGTGAGACGCGCAACTGCAGGAGATGCAAAGGACGAAACTGCAAGCTTTTATTGTGGGTCCGGACAACATG
>NW_006470542.1:0-271 GCF_000325575.1 Pteropus alecto | reverse complement strand
GTGTCAATGGGGTGTTAAAATCCCCTACTATGACTGTATTGCTGTCAGTCTCTCACTTTATCTCCATCAATATTTGCTTTATATCTTTAAGCGCTCCTGTGTTGGATGCACAAATGTTTACTAGTGTTATAACCTCTTGTTGAATTGATCTCTTTATCATTACATGATGTCCTTCTTTCTCTCATAGTCTTTGTTTTAAAGTCTATGTCATCTGACGTAAATATTGCTATGTCAGATTTTTTTTTCATTTCCATTTGCTTGAAATATCTTT
>NW_006470541.1:0-271 GCF_000325575.1 Pteropus alecto | reverse complement strand
ACTCTCTTCCCACAAATTTGATAACCTATATGACACGGACCAATCCCTTGAATATACATTTTACCAAATTTGCACGAGAAGAAATAAGCTCAATCCGTGGTATCTGTAAAATGGTGCAACCAGTTTGAAAAGCATTTCGATCATTTCTTAACAGCTAAACATACATTTCTATGGCCCTGAAATTTCATGGATAGATATTTCCCCAAGAGAAATGAAAGGCTATGTCCAAAAACAACAGCTGCTAGACAACTATGTAAAGTATATGCTTCCC
>NW_006470540.1:0-271 GCF_000325575.1 Pteropus alecto | reverse complement strand
AATGTAACAAAAAAAGCTACAGCAAATAGACTAACACACGGGCCATCTTGCTAAAATATATTCAGGACAGATTCTGAGGGCCTGACTTTCTGGGCGATTACAGAATTTTGAAACACTTGATTGAAATATGACTGATACGCTGTAAAATTCAACCCCTGTGAGTGCAGTGGCAATGACTTTGAGTAAATTCGTACAGTTCTGCAGCCCTCGGCGTTAAGCAGACCTAGAGCCGTCCCGTCACCTCCGGCGTCCCCTCGTGCCTGTCCCTCAC
>NW_006470539.1:0-271 GCF_000325575.1 Pteropus alecto | reverse complement strand
GATCTCTAGTGCCTGACTGCTTCTGAAATGCGTGAACGGGTTCGTGAATGTTTTGTTCTATACTATCCATGGGCTTTCTGTGCACGGCTTACTTCGTGTATAATGACTCCAGGAAGAGAGAAAGCGTTTCCGTTACGGTGCCGGCGGCTGAGAGCAGGAACCGAGCAGAGCCTGAGCTCTGTGCATTTTCGGAAGGGCTGGACATCGTGAGCAGCAGGTGCACAGGACTGACAGCCGGGGGACGCAGGACTAACCCGGCCTGACCTTCCAC
>NW_006470538.1:0-271 GCF_000325575.1 Pteropus alecto | reverse complement strand
GGGCAAGAAAACCCTGGCCTCACACTGCGGCCCACGCTCCCGGTTCCTTCTGGCGCCTCCCACTGGCCAGATGCAGAAGGCTTGGTGGCGCTTTGGTACCTGCAAGTTGAACCTGCAAGTTGGCCGCCTGGGCTCAGCCGAGGAGAAGGGCGGAGAGGATCTGAAAGACGTCTGACACGCAGAGTACAAAAGTCAGCCTGTACCCGTCTAACCCCCATCCCCCATCGGTGGCAGCTGCTGTAACCCAGATTTTTCTCTCTCCTTCCAGAAA
>NW_006470537.1:0-271 GCF_000325575.1 Pteropus alecto | reverse complement strand
TGGGGGGATGTGGGAATGAATCTTAATTGTGACAGCCTTTGAAGACTCTGTGAGAGAGACATTTTCACCTCTTCCCTGTTCATAGCAAGCTGCCATCTTCCCTACTAGGCACCTAAGCTCATTGTCTTCGAAGAATGGTGGTCCTAGGACATAAGAGCTACCAAGAATAAGGCTGACCTGCATCTTCCTTGCTCTGGGCACGCCCATCCTATCCCTTCTCTTAGGCCCTTAGGACACAGGAAAACAACTGAGGTTTGTTTACACACACACA
>NW_006470536.1:0-271 GCF_000325575.1 Pteropus alecto | reverse complement strand
GATGGCCAAAGCTAAAATGACTTAAGCAACAAAGTAAACAACAGCACTGCACCAGAGGCCAAAGAGTAACTGACACATCCAACATCACACACTGATGTAAGTAGTCGAATAAATAAACAAGAGGGAGAAGGCACAACTCTTCCTCACAAAGAATTCCACTTAATAAATGTGGAAATGAAGAGAAATGGAAACGGAAATGAAAGTCGCCATTAGAACATTATAGCAATAGCTGCTGCAGGCAGGACCCACCAAGGAATGCTAATTGGTGAGT